>NC_143040.1:74299249-74461749 GCF_057628025.1 Oncorhynchus mykiss
ACCATGACGGCCTGATTCACACAGTCTCCTCTGAACAGTTGATGTTGAGATGTCTGTTACTTGAACTCTGTGAGACATTTATTTGGGCTGCAATCTGAGGTGCCGTTAACTCTAATGAACTTATCCTCTGTGGCAGGGGTAACTCTGGGTCTTCCTTTCCTGTGGCGGTCCTCGTGAGAGCCAGTTTCATCATAGCGCTTGATGGTTTTTGCGACTGCACTTGAAGAAACTTTCCAAGTTCTTGAAATTTTCCAGACTGACTGACCTTCATGTCTTAAAGTAATGACGGACTGTTGTTTCTTGTTGTTTCTCATTGTTTCTCGTTGTTTCTCGTTGCTTATTTGAGCTGTTCTTGCCATAATATGGTCTTTTACCAAATAGGGCTATCCTCTGTACACCGCCCCTACCTTGTCACAACATAACTGATTGTCTCAAACGCATTAAGAAGGAAAGAAATTCCACAAATTAACTTTTAACAAGGCACACCTTTAACAAGGTTCATTGAAATGCATTCCAGGTGACTAACTCATGAAGCTGGTTGAGAGAATTCCAAGCGTGTGCAAAGCTGTCATCAAGGCAAAGGGTGGCTACTTTGAAGAATCTCAAATCTAAAATATATTTTGATTTGTTTAACACTTTTTTGGTTGCTACATGATTCCATATGTGTTATTTCATAGTTTTGATATCTTCAGTATTATTCTACAATCTAGAATATAGTCAAATTAAAGAAAAAACCCCTTGAGTATGAGTAGGTGTGTCCAAACTTTTGACTCGTACGGTAGGTGTTCCTTTTGTCCAGATGGGGAAGGGAAGTGTGGAGTGCAATTGAGATTGTGTCATCTGTGGATCTGTTGGGGCGG
Organism: Oncorhynchus mykiss; assembly: GCF_057628025.1. NCBI lineage: Eukaryota > Metazoa > Chordata > Actinopteri > Salmoniformes > Salmonidae > Oncorhynchus > Oncorhynchus mykiss. The sequence goes on from NC_143040.1 coordinate 74,300,110, forward strand.
TATACGAATTGGAGTAGGTCTAGGATTTTCGGGATTTGATGGTGTTCATGTGAGCCATGACCAGCCTTTCTCACTTCTTTGTCCATAATAATGCCAAGTTTAAAACAACTAGGCACTTGGAACTGGAAAATCTCCGACTACAGTGCGTTCAAGACAACTGGGAACTCGGGAAAAAACGAGATCCGACTGGATTTGATTTTTTTGGCACGGTTATCCAACTCGGAATTCCAACTCGGAAACTCGGGCCTCTTTCTAGCTCCTACTTTCCGACCTGAAGATGACATCATATTAGACCTAGTTTTTTTTTTCTGAGTTTCCAGTTGTATTGAAAGCACCGTAATAATCTCATCGTGTCGGCTATACGTGCGCTCTAGCCAACAGTGTGCGGATCGAGATGTTGGCTAGAGCACACTTGCAGTTGTGGAAACTCAATTCTCATACTTTAATAAAAGTAAAGATACCTTAATAGAAAATGACAAGTAAAAGTGAGTCACCCAGTAAAATACTACTTGAGTAAAAGTCTAAAAGTATTTGGTTTTAAATAAACTTAAGTATCAAAAGTAAAAGTATGACTAATTTAAAATTCCTTATATTAAGCAAACCAGACGACATAATTGTCTTTTTTATTTTTTATTTACGGATAGCCAGGGTCACACTCCAACACTCAGACATCATTTAAAAACAAAGCATTTTTGTTTAGTGATTCCGCAAGATCAGAATCAGAGGCAGTAGGGACGACCAGGGATGTTCACTTGATAAAAGTGTAGAACTGAACCATTTTCTGTCCTGCTAAGCATTCAAAATGTAACGACTACTTTTGGGTGTCAGGGAAAATGTATGGAATGAAAAGTGCTGAATTTTCTTTAGGGAAATAGTGGAGTAAAAGAACAGAGTCATTTAAAGTATTTTTACTGAAGTACTTTACACCACTGTGCACTTGCACTCACAATACCTGTGAGAGAGAAATGAACATGTTTACCTGTTGTGTTTAATATTAACAACTATACTTAACAAAAATTGATTTATGCCATAGAATGAGTTGGTGTTTCTGTACTGTGAGGTACCAGGGATGAGATAAGAGCCTCGTCTTGGGGGCCAAACTCTGGTTTCCATACAATGAGAACAGTCTTTACCGCAGATACTGTCTGCTGTGAATTATTCATTTATTTCATCCAAAATCTAACCCTTTGACCCATTCCACACATCTGTTGTTTGTCATGAACATTCAGGAGGATGTACTTTGCTGTAAAATGCTGTGGCTCAAATATGCTCGTTGGGCTCTCAACGATTCATCTAAGGGTGGTTTGTCGACCAGCTTCATTATTGCAATAATTAATCGCCGTTATAAGATCTGAATAAAGTAATATCCTGATTGGTGATTGGCCTTGTCTCTCCTCATTATTGATTAGTATTTCCATGACATACCAGAGTGGGTACACTCACTATATAACGCAACATTTTTTTGTGAGAAAATCATCGGTAGAGTTTAAAATGCGATGAAAACCTATTTACCTTCTCCGCTATGCAATCTGGTTTCCGAGCTGGTCATGGGTGCACATCAGCCACGCTCAAGATCCTAAACGATATCAGAACCGGCATCGATAAAAGACATTACTGTGCAGCCGTATACATTGACCTGGCCAAGGCTTTCGACTCTGTCAATCGCTTGTATTTTTTATTCACTACATGGGAATTTATTCGCAAAAAAGTATTTTCAAATGCACTATGTCATCACGCACAGCCTTTTATCTGCCACAAGTTCATTTGATGGATACACATGTCTGGTGGGAAAATTAGCATTTTTTTAAAATGAGGATTTTTGAATATTCGCATGAAAATCGGTTGCCAGTTGGATGGAAACAAAGTTTTAGAAACAATTTATTTGCAACTCTTTAATTGGGGCAGCAGGGTAGCCTAGTGGTTAGAGCGGTGGGCCAATAACTGTAAAGGTTGCTTGATCAAATCCCCAAATCCCTGAACAAGGCAGTTAACCTACTGTTCCTAGGCTGTCATAAATCAAATCAAATGTATGTACATCAGCTGATATCTTAAAGTGCTCTACAGAAACCCAGCCTAAACCCCAAACAGCAAGCAATGCAGGTGTAGAAGCACGGTGGCTAGGAAAAACTCCCTAGAAAGGCCAAAACCTAAGAAGAAACCTAGAGAGGAACCAGGCTATGTGGGGTGGCCATACATAGCCTCTTCTGGCTGTGCCGGGTGGAGATTATACTAAATAAGAGATCATACTAAATAAGAATTTGTTCATAATTGACTTGCCTAGTTAAATAAAAGGTCAATTACATGTCTTCCTCTCTGGCTGGTTGCCACAACATTGAAATTGTCTATATTGTAAAAATGTATGAAAACTAAGATTGGCTTTCTTTTTTTCTATTGTAAGGTTAAGCATAAGGTTAGCAGTGTGGTCAAGGTCAGGTTAAGCATCACATTTTTAAGAAGATAAAATCTATAAATAGGCGAGGGCGGGGCTATGACTTTGTGCTTGTGGTAACTAGTCGACTACTAGGCTAGTTTCGGTTCTCCTCGGAGCAGAGGGGAAATGAACACGTATGGAGGAGGTGTGTGGGGGGGGGTGACTTTGTGGCTGTGGTAACTAGTGACTACTAGGCTAGTTTCGGTTCTCGGAGCGGAACGGACACGTATGGAGGGGGGTATGACTTTGTGGCTGGGGTAACTATGGAAGGGGGCGGTTCGCTACGCAGCAACGTGTTGGCGTCATGTTAAATGGTCGATGAGTCATGACAACGCGGAAAAAGAGGAACAAGGAAGACGTTGAGTTTCAAAAGGAGTCTGTTTCTGCCTAATCAACCACCACAAATTAATCAAATCATAAAATGTCTCACTTTAGAAAGAGAGATTGGAAACCAGGTAAGATTGATGATGAGCTAGCTTGAAATTGTCAGTTTCGTCGCGTAACCAAGGATAGGTAGCTAGCTATATAACACCAACGTTAGCTAGCTAACGTTAGGCACTACTGAATTTAAGGTAACCTTATTAAGTTAACAAACTTCAGCTCCAGTTTTCTTCAGCTTGTGCACTAGCGTGTAGGAAGGAGCAGGTGGCTCTAGGACGAGGTGGTAACACGTAAACATCAACCACGCACGTTAATAGAAAATTGTTGTCATTCTGAACATAATTAGCTAGCTATGCCATTTAACGTTAGTTGTCGAAGATGCGCACATAGACATGTGGTAACATTTCCTGAAGTCTCTGATCATATTTTCTCTTCACATCATCAGATCATGTCATCATGCAGGAGAATCCACACATTTTGCATACCCACGTGAGTTGTGTGTGTGTGTGGTTCCCAGCTACTGTATATAGTTAGCTATATAGCCTCATGGGTCCCAGCTACAGTATATAGTTAGCTATATAGTCTCATGGTTCCCAGCTACTGTGACCAAAATCAACTTGAATCTCTCTCACCGACAGGAAGCTATGGTGGATCTGATAAATGGACGAACCACTAATTACACCTTTATGGACGCCTTTAACTATGGCCTGTTGGGTAAGAACATACAGTTCTGAGTGGTACTCTGTTCCCTATAAATGTCTAGATTGATAAGAAATACTGTTTAGATAGTACATTTTTGTTAAGAAATCTTTGAATGATTCAAGTCATATGCTGTTGCTGATAGCAAGGTCATGTTCAGGTCAACTCAGAGGCTGTGTCCAAAACGACACCCTGTTCTCTATGTAGTGCACTACTTTAGACAAGAGCCATGTGGACCCTGGTCCCCTATGCAGTACACTACTTTAGACAAGAGCCATATGGACCCTGGTCCCCTATGCAGTACACTACTTTAGACAAGAGCCATATGGACCCTGGTCCCCTATGCAGTACACTACTTTAGACAAGAGCCATATGGACCCTGGTCCCCTATGTAGTACACTACTTTAGACAAGAGCCATATGGACCCTGGTCCCCTATGTAGTACACTACTTTAGACACGAGCCATATGGACCCTGGTCCCCTATGTAGTACACTACTTTAGACAAGAGCCACATGGACCCTGGTCCCCTATGTAGTACACTACTTTAGACAAGAGCCATATGGACCCTGGTCCCCTATGTAGTACACTACTTTAGACAAGAGCCACGTGGACCCTGGTCCCCTATGTAGTACACTACTTTAGACAAGAGCCACATGGACCCTGGTCCCCTATGTAGTACACTACTTTAGACAAGAGCCATGTGGACCCTGGTCCCCTATGTAGTACACTACTTTAGACAAGAGCCACGTGGACCCTGGTCCCCTATGTAGTGCACTACTTTAGACAAGAGCCACGTGGACCCTGGTCCCCTATGTAGTGCACTACATTGGGAATAGTGTTATTTGGAACGTTGACCTAATGAAAGGCCAGGTGAGGGGACCTACATGTCTGGACTTGTCTGCCTTGTAAGGATGTAGACCTAATGTGAATTGTCATTACACAATACTATTTATTGATTTAGTTCAGCATTTCCCAGTCCTGGTCCCGGGGACCGCAATTAGTACACATTCTATTTTTTTTCCGCTAGCTCTACACAGCTGACTCAAATAATCAAAGCTTGATGATGTTGATTATTTGAATCCCCTGTATAGTGCTTCTAAGGACAAACATGTGCACTCCTTTGGGTCCCCAGGACCAGGATAGCTCCTTTGGGTCCCCAGGACCAGGATAGCTCCTTTGGGTCCCCAGGACCAGGATTGCTCCTTTGGGTCCCCAGGACCAGGATTGCTCCTTTGGGTCCCCAGGGCCAGGATTGCTCCTTTGGGTCCCCAGGGCCAGGATTGCTCCTTTGGGTCCCCAGGGCCAGGATTGGGAAAGACTGCTTTAGTTCATCAACAGATATGAATTATTGTTGTCCATTGCCATGCATTTCACCTCATATTTGATTTCCAGGTCTTGATATTGTCAACCCCTTCGTGGGTGACTATATTGACGATGAATACGACGATGACAACGACTATTATGATGACAAAAAACGCAAAGATAAAAAAGCCTATTGCGGTTTTACACACAATTTTTTAGGGCACAGTAGCTCGAAGCTACCCTTAACCCCCCACCCATGTATAAGACAACTCACTCCTGAGGTAAGATGCCAAACAACTTTTTCAGTCAATCACATCATTTTGTATTACATTCAACATAGAGGATGTTTTTACTGAGAATAACTTTCCTTTTTAGGAGGCTGAAAAAAACGGCAGGGAACTAATAGAAGAAGAGAGCAAACTAAAAGAAAAAGCAGAAAAGAAAAGACTTAAAAAGAAGGTTAGTGTCTGTCTGTCTGTAGTGTCTGTCTGTAGTGTCTGTCTGTAGTGTCTGTCTGTAGTGTCTGTCTGTAGTGTCTGTCTGTCTGTAGTGTCTGTCTGTAGTGTCTGTCTGTCTGTAGTGTCTGTCTGTCTGTAGTGTCTGTCTGTCTGTAGTGTCTGTCTGTAGTGTCTGTCTGTAGTGTCTGTCTGTAGTGTCTGTCTGTAGTGTCTGTCTGTAGTGTCTGTCTGTAGTGTCTGTCTGTAGTGTCTGTCTGTAGTGTCTGTCTGTAGTGTCTGTCTGTCTGTCTGTAGTGTCTGTCTGTCTGTAGTGTCTGTCTGTCTGTAGTGTCTGTCTGTCTGTAGTGTCTGTCTGTCTGTAGTGTCTGTCTGTCTGTAGTGTCTGTCTGTAGTGTCTGTCTGTAGTGTCTGTCTGTAGTGTCTGTCTGTAGTGTCTGTCTGTAGTGTCTGTCTGTAGTGTCTGTCTGTCTGTAGTGTCTGTCTGTAGTGTCTGTCTGTAGTGTCTGTCTGTCTGTAGTGTCTGTAGTGTCTGTCTGTAGTGTCTGTCTGTAGTGTCTGTCTGTAGTGTCTGTCTGTAGTGTCTGTCTGTAGTGTCTGTCTGTAGTGTCTGTCTGTAGTGTCTGTCTGTAGTGTCTGTCTGTCTGTAGTGTCTGTCTGTAGTGTCTGTCTGTCTGTAGTGTCTGTAGTTTCTGTCTGTCTGTAGTGTCTGTCTGTAGTGTCTGTCTGTAGTGTCTATAGTTTCTGTCTGTCTGTAGTGTCTGTCTGTAGTGTCTGTCTGTCTGTCTGTAGTGTCTGTCTGTAGTGTCTGTCTGTCTGTCTGTAGTGTCTGTCTGTCTGTCTGTAGTGTCTGTCTGTAGTGTCTGTAGTGTCTGTCTGTCTGTAGTGTCTGTCTGTCTGTCTGTAGTGTCTGTCTGTCTGTAGTGTCTGTCTGTAGTGTCTGTAGTGTCTGTCTGTAGTGTCTGTCTGTCTGTAGTGTCTGTCTGTCTGTAGTGTCTGTAGTGTCTGTCTGTCTGTAGTGTCTGTCTGTCTGTAGTGTCTGTCTGTAGTGTCTAGTGTCTGTCTGTCTGTAGTGTCTGTCTGTAGTATCTGTCTGTAGTATCTGTCTGTAGTGTCTGTCTGTCTGTAGTGTCTGTCTGTCTGTAGTATCTGTCTGTCTGTAGTATCTGTCTGTCTGTAGTGTCTGTCTGTCTGTAGTGTCTGTCTGTCTGTAGTGTCTGTCTGTAGTGTCTCTGTCTGTAGTGTCTGTCTGTCTGTAGTGTCTGTCTGTCTGTAGTGTCTGTCTGTCTGTAGTGTCTGTCTGTCTGTAGTGTCTGTCTGTAGTGTCTGTCTGTAGTATCTGTCTGTAGTATCTGTCTGTAGTATCTGTCTGTCTGTAGTATCTGTCTGTCTGTAGTATCTGTCTGTCTGTAGTATCTGTCTGTCTGTAGTGTCTGTCTGTCTGTAGTGTCTGTCTGTCTGTAGTGTCTGTCTGTAGTGTCTGTCTGTCTGTAGTGTCTGTCTGTCTGTAGTGTCTGTCTGTCTGTAGTGTCTGTCTGTAGTGTCTGTCTGTAGTGTCTCTGTCTGTAGTCTGTCTGTTTGTAGTGTCTAGTGTCTGTCTGTAGTGTCTGTTTGTAGTGTCTAGTGTCTGTCTGTAGTGTCTAGTGTCTGTCTGTAGTGTCTGTCTGTCTGTAGTGTCTGTCTGTCTGTAGTGTCTGTCTGTCTGTAGTGTCTGTAGTGTCTAGTGTCTGTCTGTCTGTAGTGTCTAGTGTGTCTGTCTGTAGTGTCTAGTGTTTGTGTAGTGTCTAGTGTCTGTCTGTTTGTAGTGTCTAGTGTCTGTCTGTAGTGTCTGTGTAGTGTCTAGTATCTGTCTGTCTGTAGTGTCTAGTATCTGTCTGTCTGTAGTGTCTAGTGTCTGTGTAGTGTCTAGTGTCTGTGTAGTGTCTAGTGTCTGTTTGTAGTGTCTAGTGTCTGTCTGTTTGTAGTGTCTAGTGTCTGTCTGTTTGTAGTGTCTAGTGTCTGTCTGTAGTGTCTGTCTGTAGTGTCTAGTGTCTGTCTGTGTAGTGTCTAGTGTCTCTGTCTGTCTAAATCAAATCAACATTTATTTGTCACATACACATGGTAAGCAGATGTTAATGCGAATGTAGCTAAATGCTTGTGCTTCAAGTTCCGACCGTGCAGTAATATCTTAACAAGTAATCTAACCTAACAATTTCACAACAACTACCTTATACACACACGTGTAAAGGAATAAATGAGAATTTGTACATATAAATGAGCGATGGCCGAACGGCGTAGGCAAGATGCAGTAGAGACAAATGAGATGAGTAATGTAGGGTATGTAAACATTATATAAAGTGGCTAGGGATACATGTATTACATTAAGATGGCAAGATGCAGTAGATAGTATAGAGTACAGTACATACATATTAGATGAGTAATGTAGGGTATGTAAACATTATATAAAGTGGCTAGTGATACATGTATTACATCAAGATGCAGTAGATGGTGTAGAGTACAGTATATACATATGAGATGAGTAATGTAGGGTATGAAAACAGTATATAAAGTGGCATTGTTTAAAGTGGCTAGTGATACATTTATTACATACATTTTTCCATTATTAAAGTGGCTGGAGTTCAGTCAGTATGTTGGCAGCAGCCACTCAATGTTAGTGATGACTGTTTAACAGTCTGATGGCCTTGAGATAGAAGCTGTTTTTCAGTGTCTCGGTCCCTTCTTTGATGTACCTGTACTGACCGCGCCTTCTGGATGATGGCAGGGTGAACAGGCAGTGGCTCGGGTGGTTGTTGTCCTTGATGATCTTTGGCCTGCCTGTGATATGGCCTTCATATCACACTTCCTGTGATATTGGGTGCTGTAGGTGTCCTGGAGGGCAGGTAGTTTGCCCCTGGTGATGCGTTGTGCAGACCTCACTACCCTCTGGAGAACCTTACGGTTGTTGGTGTCTGTCTGTCTAGTGTCTGTCTGTCTGTAGTGTCTGTCTGTCTATTGTCTCTGTCTGTCTAAATCAAATCAAATTTTATGCCAGGGTTCTCCCCCAGATCTGACTCTGCCAGGGTTCTCCCCAGATCTGGTCACTCTGCCAGGGTTCTCCCCAGATCTGGTCAATATGCCAGGATTCCCTCCAGATCTGGTCAATATGCCAGGATTCCCTCCAGATCTGGTCACTATGCCAGGGTTCTCCCCAGATCTGGTCACTATGCCAGGGTTCTCCCCAGATCTGGTCACTATGCCAGGGTTCTCCCCAGATCTGGTATACATTTTATGCCAGGGTTCTCCCCAGATCTGGTCAATATGCCAGGGTTCTCCCCTGATCTGGTCACTATGCCAGGGTTCTCCCCTGATCTGGTCACTATGCCAGGGTTCCCTCCAGATCTGGTCACTATGCCAGGGTTCTCCCCCAGATCTAGTCACTATGTCAGGGTCCTCCCCAAATAAGAGGGGTTGCTGTGTCACCTTGTTGGCTTGGCTGTGCCACTATGTAAAGATTTCACAGCAAATGAAACTGATATGTAGTAATAATAGGCTGCACATTTGGACACAGCGTGCTCAGGATGCTGTCAGGTTCACCTTGGGGTCATGATAGGGGCTGAACCAAATGTTTGATGTATTATAATAATTGATTGATGCTTATGTTGTATTAATAGAAGGGGAGGGGTTATAAGACCCCTCCCCCTTACATGTATAGGGTTCTATACTACAGTTTAACTATATATGTGTATATGCATTATAAGGTTTAATAATGTTCCACAGTTGTTTTCTAGTCTCTGCCTCTTATAAAGAAACGGTCTGAGAGATGTGTGACTGAGACAGAACTCTGCAGGGGAGTGAAAGAGATAAGAGACTAGTTAGACATTCTACTGTAAATCCACTTGGGGAGTGGACATTAACTGCTGAGTCTTCAGATAACACTGAAACTATTGTTTGAAAAGCTGTGTAGGCATGGGTTTGGTCTCATGAGTAGAAGGTAATGACTTAGGCAGTGACAACACTAAGATATGACTGCAGGCATTATAAAACAACTTGGACCCTTTACTATTTTGCAGAACTCACTCGGAAACATGTGTGCTATGTTCCTGTTGTCAACCACTGTCTGCAATTGCATTAATAAAGGTTTTTGATTTGATTTCCTTAACTTCTCTAGGATATGTGGGATGGTAGAGTCCTGGCAAACGTCCAGTGGAAATGCAGAACGCCAAATTCAAATAAATGACTATAAAAATCACACATGCAATACACCAAATTAAAGCTACACTTGTTGTGAATCCAGCCAACAGGTCAGATTTCAAAAAGGCTTTACGGCGAAAGCAGACGATGCTATTATCGGAGTAGCCTCAGCAAACAAACATGGACAATCATACTTCGCCCCGCCAGGCGCGACACAAAACTCAGAAATAACGATATAATTCATGCCTTACCTTTGAAGATCTTCCTCTGTTGGCACTCCAATATGTCCCATAAACATCATAAATGGTCCTTTTGTTTGATCAATTCCGTTGATATATATCAATTTATTTGGCGCGTTTGATTCAGGAAAAACACTGGTTCTAACACGCGCGACATGGCTACAAAATATCTCAAAAGTTACCTGTAATCTTCGTATCACGAAAGTTGTTTGAAATGTTTGAACAACTTAAGGTATTTTTTTTAAATGTAAATAATCAATAAAATGTAAACCGGAATAAACAGCATATAATACCGGAGGAAAACAAAGTGGAGCGTGCTTTTCAGGTCACGCGCCTCTAACAAAGAGGTCACTTCCTTCAAGCCTCGTTCTGATCAGTGCTACTTCTTCATTTCTCAAAGGAAAAACCTGAACCAATTTCTAAAGACTGTTGACATCCAGTGGAAGCGATAGGAACTGCAAGCCAGAAAACATTCTGAATGGTTTGTCATTGGGGTTTCGCCTGCCAAATAAGCTCTGTTATACTCACAGACATCATTCAAACAGTTTTAGAAACTTCAGAGTGTTTTCTATCCAAATCTACTAATAATATGCATATCTTAGTTTCTGGGCCTGAGTAGCAGGCAGTTTACTTTGGGCAAGCTTTTCATCCTGACGTGAAAATACTGCCTCTTATCCCAATGAAGTTAAAGATATTGTCTGAATGCTAATTTCACCAATGAGCCAATGATTGACAAGGAACAAACCCCAACAATGCACAGAGTATAGCGTTGTACAATTTCTCTGTAACGGCTGTCAAACAAAAGTCAAATGACCAAAGTTGCTAAACTTGCCAGATAACCTCCAACGAATTACAGAATATCTCCTATATTTACCTAAATCTAGTTGATTATACTCCGAGTTGCGCAGCGATCTAAGGCACTGCATCTCAGTGCTAGAGGCGTCACTACAGACACCCTGGTTCGAATCCAGGCTGTATCACAACCGGCCGGGATTGAGAGTCCTGTAGGGCGGCGCACAATTGGCCCAGCATCGTCCGGGTTTGGCCGGGGTAGGTCGTCATTGTAAATAAGAATTTGTACTTTGACTTGCCTAGTAAAATTAAAAGTAAAATTAAATACTTCCTGTAGTGTCTGTCTGTCCCGCCTGTAGTGTCTGTCTGTCCCGCCTGTAGTGTCTGTCTGTTCCGCCTGTAGTGTCTGTCTGTCCCGCCAGTCGTGGGATGCAAGTGGTCTTCACCCTCCAGAGAACCACCTGTTGTTCTCATGCAGGTATTTCTCTCTGTTCTCACCTCCCACAGCGACAGAAGGAGAGGAGACGTGCAGGAAAAGAAAAGGAGCCTGTAAGTATGTTTCTGTTCCACTTTCACTATACTGCACCCCACTAGTGGAGAGTCTTTCACTATACTGCACCCCACTAGTGGAGAGTCTTTCACTATACTGCACCCCACTAGTGGAGAGTCTTTCACTATACTGCACCCCACTAGTGGAGAGTCTTTCACTATACTGCACCCCACTAGTGGAGAGTCTTTCACTATACTGCACCCCACTAGTGGAGAGTCTTTCACTATACTGCACCCCACTAGTGGAGAGTCTTTCACTATACTGCACCCCACTAGTGGAGAGTCTTTCACTATACTGCACCCCACTAGTGGAGAGTCTTTCACTATACTGCACCCCACTAGTGGAGAGTCTTTCACTATACTGCACCCCACTAGTGGAGAGTCTTTCACTATACTGCACCCCACTAGTGGAGAGTCTTTCACTATACTGCACCCCACTAGTGGAGAGTCTTTCACTATACTGCACCCCACTAGGGGAGAGTCTTTCACTATACTGCACCCCACTAGGGGAGAGTCTTTCACTATACTGCACCCCACTAGTGGAGAGTCTTTCACTATACTGCACCCCACTAGTGGAGAGTCTTTCACTATACTGCACCCCACTAGTGGACTCCTTGACTTTATGCACATATTGTTACATTACAACCTTTTTCTAAAATTTATTAAAATACACATTTTCCTCCTCAATCTACATACAGTACCCCATAATGACATCATAGTGCCCCATAATGACATCACAGTGCCCCATAATGACATCGCAGTGCCCCATAATGACATCGCAGTGCCCCATAATGACATCGCAGTGCCCCATAATGACATCGCAGTGCCCCATAATGACATCGCAGTGCCCCATAATGACATCGCAGTGCCCCATAATGACATCGCAGTGCCCCATAATGACATCGCAGTGCCCCATAATGACATCACAGTGCCCCATAATGACATCGCAGTGCCCCATAATGACATCACAGTGCCCCATAATGACATCGCAGTGCCCCATAATGACATCGCAGTGCCCCATAATGACATCGCAGTGCCCCATAATGACATCGCAGTGCCCCATAATGACATCACAGTGCCCCATAATGACATCACAGTGCCCCATAATGACATCACAGTGCCCCATAATGACATCGCAGTGCCCCATAATGACATCGCAGTGCCCCATAATGACATCGCAGTGCCCCATAATGACATCGCAGTGCCCCATAATGACATCGCAGTGCCCCATAATGACATCACAGTACCCCATAATGACATCACAGTACCCCATAATGACATCACAGTACCCCATAATGACATCACAGTGCCCCATAATGACATCGCAGTGCCCCATAATGACATCGCAGTGCCCCATAATGACATCGCAGTGCCCCATAATGACATCACAGTGCCCCATAATGATATCACAGTGCCCCATAATGATATCACAGTGCCCCATAATGACATCACAGTGCCCCATAATGACATCACAGTGCCCCATAATGACATCACAGTGGCCCATAATGACATCACAGTGCCCCATAATGACAAGTGAAAACAGCTCTCCAGATGTTTTTGCAAATGTATAAATAAAAAAATATATACAGTGGAAGTCATTAAAACTCTTTTTTTCAACTTCTCCACAAATGTATTGTTAACAAACTAGTTTTGGCAAGTTGTTTAGGACATCTACTTGGTGCATGAGACAAGTAATTTTTCCAACCATTTTTTACAGACAGATTATTTTTTTTATTTTTTTTATTTTTTATTTTACCTTTATTTAACCAGGCAAGTCAGTTAAGAACAAATTCTTATTTTCAATGACGGCCTGGGAACAGTGGGTTAACTGCCTGTTCAGGGGCAGAACGACAGATTTGTACCTTGTCAGCTCAGGGGTTTGAACTCACAACCTTCCGGTTACTAGTCCAACGCTCTAACCACTAGGCTACCCTGCCGCTACCCTAACTTGTAATTCACTGTATCACAATTCCAGTGGGTCAGAAGTTTTCATACACTAAGTTGACTGTGCCTTTAAACAGCTTGGAAAATTCCAGAAAATGATGTCATGGCTATAGAAGCTTCTAATAGGCTAATTGACAACATTTGAGTCATTTGGAGATGTACCTGTGGATGTATTTCAAAGCCTACCTTCAAACTCAGTGTCTCTTTGCTTGACATCATGGTAAAATCAAATGAAATCAGCCAAGACTTCAGAAAAAAATTTGTAGACCACAAGTCTGTTTCATCCTTGGGAGCAAATGCCTGAAGGTACCACGTTCATATGTACAAACAATAGTACGCAAGTATAAACACGATGTGACAACGCAGCCGTCATACCGCTCAGAAGGAGATGCGTTCTGTCTCCTAGAGATGAACGTACTTTGGTGCGAAAAGTGCATATCAATCCCAGAACAACAGCAACGGACCTTGTGAAGATGCTGGAGGAAACAGGTACAAAAGTATCTATATCCACAATAAAACGAGTCCTATATCGACATAACCTGAACGGCCGCTCAGCAAGGAAGAAGCCACTGCTCCAAAACCCCCATTAAAAAAAACTATGGTTTGCAACTGCACATGGGGACGAAGATGGTACTTTTTGGAGAAATGTCCTCTGTTCTGATGAAACAAAAATAGAACTGTTTGGCCATAATGACCACCGTTATGTATGGAGGAGGGAGGGGGGGGCTTGCAAGCCGAAGAACACCATCCCAACCACGAAGCACAGGGTTGGGATGGTGGCTTCATGAGGAAGAGAATTTATGTGGATATATTGAAGCAACATCTCAAGAGATCAGGTTAAAGCTTGGTCGCAAATGGGTCTTCCAAATGGACAATGACCCCAAGCATACTTCCAAAGTTGTGGCAAAATGGCTTAAGGACCACAAAGTCAAGGTATTGGAATGGCCATCACAAAGCCCTGACCTCAATCCTGTAGAAAATTTGTGGGCAGAACTGAAAAAGCGTGTGCGAGCAAGGAGGCCTACAAACCGGACTCAGTTACACCAGCTCTGTCAGGAGGAATGGGCCAAAATGGGCCAACTTATTGTGGGAAGCTTGTGGAAGGCTACCCCGAAATGTTTGACCCAAGTTAAACATTTTAAAGGCAACGCTACCAAATACTAATTGAGTGTATGTAAACTTCTGACCCACTGGGAATGTGATGAAATAAATAAAAGCTGAAATAAATAATTCTGTCTACTATTAATCTGACATTTCACATTCTTTAAATAAAGTGGTGATCCTAACTGACCTGAGACAGGGAATATTTACCAGGATTAAATGTCAAGGATTGTGAAATACTCAGTTTAAATGTATTTGGCTAAGGTGTATGTAAACTTCCCACGTCAACCGTACATATCTTATTTGCATAAGTATTCAGACCCTTTATTAAGAGACTCGAAATTGAGCTCAGGTGCATCCTGTTTCCATTGATCATCCTTGATGTTTCTACAATTTGATTGGAGTCTACCTGTGGTAAATTAAATTAATTGGACATGATTTGGAAAGACACACACCTGTCTATATAAGGGCCCACAGTTGACAGTGCATGTCAAGAGCAAAATCCAAGCCATGAGGTCGAAGGAATTGTTCGTAGAGGTCTGAGACAGGATTGTGTCGAGGCACAGATCTGGGGAGGGTACCAAAACATTTCTGCAGCATTGAAGGTCCCCAAAAAAACAGTAGTCTCCCTTATTCTTAAATGGAAGAAGTTTGGAACCATCCAGACTATTTCTAGAGCTGGTCGCCCAGCCAAACTGAGCAATCGGGGAGACGGGCCTAGGTCATACTAATGTAAATGTGATATTTATTTAATTTATTTTAAAAAACAGTTTTGTGGGGTATTGTGTGCAGATTGAGGGATAAAATGATGTAATACATATAGAATAAGACTAATATAACAAAATGTGGAACAAGTCAATGGGTCTGAATACTTTCTGAATGCCCTGACTATAGGTACGTTCATGTATTCCAAATGGCAACCTATTCCTTTTATAGTGCACTATAGGGCCCTGGCCAAAAGCTGTGCCCTATGTTGTAAATGTGGTTATTTTTGGGACGCTTCCCTTGTATCTTGGATATGAGTTTGTACACGGAACATAATTGCCTTTTTTATGCCTCCTAGGAGAATTGTGGGCCAGGGAGGCCCAGCCGCTCGGAGAAACAGGGAGGAGATTTAAACATTGAGCGAGAGCAGCAGGGGGAGAAGGAGTTTACAGAGGAGCGCCTTGGTCCGGGACCTGGTGGTACTGCAGCCTCTAGCAGGCAGCAGGAGGCGCAGGATTCTCCTTTGGAGGAGAACTGTGGTAGCAGTAATGAGGACCAGGAGGACGTGGGAGACGAGGACTTAGCCAGGGAGCCAGAGGTTTGTTTTGGTTCCTTTAGCTCCCGTATGTGTCATTTTCATTCTACAGTGCACCCTGCTTACAGGCCTCCCCATTCAAGTCAATTGTGGCATAATGGTTAGACTGACAGCTTTATGGAGTGTACTCTTGAATTTACCAGTCAAATTGCTAGGCTAAGAGGTTCCAAGCCCTAATCAACTGTTTACAGTGTTTCAATTGTCCTCCACGGATGTGATCACTGTGAGAGGAGTGTACTGTATTACTGGTGAAACTCCATTAATGCATGTTATAACGCTCTGCTATGCCATTAACACATGTTATAACGCTCTGCTATGTCATTAACGCTCTGCTATGTCATTAACACATGTCGTAACGCTCTGCTATGTCATTAACGCATGTCGTAACGCTCTGCTATGTCATTAACGCATGTCGTAATGCTCTGCTATGTCATTAACGCATGTTGTAACGCTCTGCTATGTCATTAATGCTCTGCTATGTCATTAACGCATGTTGTAACGCTCTGCTATGTCATTAACGCTCTGCTGTCATTAACGCTCTGCTATGTCATTAACGCTCTGCTTTGTCATTAACGCATGTTGTAACGCTCTGCTAGGTCATTAACGCTCTGCTATGTCATTAACTCTCTGCTATGTCATTAACGCTCTGCTATGTCATTAACGCATGTTGTAACGCTCTGCTAGGTCATTAACGCATGTTGTAACGCTCTGCTAGGTCATTAACGCATGTTGTAACGCTCTGCTATGTCATTAACGCTCTGCTATGTCATTAATGCTCTGCTATGTCATTAACACTCTGCTATGTCATTAACGCATGTTGTAACGCTCTGCTGTCATTAACGCTCTGCTATGTCATTAACGCTCTGCTATGTCATTAACGCTATGTCATTAGCGCATGTCGTAACTCTTATGTGATTAACGTATGTTGTAACGCTCTGCTATGTCATTAACGCTCTGTCATTAACGCTATGTCATTAACGCATGTCGTAACTCTCTGCTATGTCATTGTACATATGTGTACTAGTAATTTAACCTTTTATTTAAGAAAAAATTATTATTTACAATGATGGCCTACCCCGGCCAAACCCGGACGGCGCTGGGCCAATTGTGCGCTGCCCTATGGGACTCCCAATCACGGTTGGTTGTAATACAGCCTGGAATCGGACCACGGTCTGTAAGTGAGGCCTCCAGCACTAAGATGAAGTGCCTTAGACCGCTGCGCCATTCGGCAGCCCTGTAATATTCATTATTGACATTAGTTAATGATTCATGTAGAGAATGTCACTGGAAGGAAGTAACCTGCACATTCTGTATATTTGTAAAATACAATTCTTCATAATTCTGTATAACTAATTTCACTTAGACAATTGCATCTAATAGTTCCATCAAATAAATACAAATCCATTCATATTCCCCTTATCGCTGTAAGTTACTGAATTTTT
This sequence comes from Oncorhynchus mykiss, assembly GCF_057628025.1. Taxonomy (NCBI): domain Eukaryota; kingdom Metazoa; phylum Chordata; class Actinopteri; order Salmoniformes; family Salmonidae; genus Oncorhynchus; species Oncorhynchus mykiss. The sequence continues at coordinate 74,316,916 of NC_143040.1, forward strand.
TTTTGAACAGCTTCTGTCTACCCAGTGAGTGAAGTTTAGTGGATAACTGTTAGTGTTCCTCCATCTTGGATCTGTCCCCATAGAGGAGTTGGATATGAGTAGCTGCTTCTAGTGTGTAACTGCTCCTCCATCTTGGATCTGTCCCTATACAGGAGTTGGATATGAGTAGCTGCTTCGTCTCTACGGCTGCTTGTATTGCTAAACGACAACTAGAGCAGAACCCCAAACCAGAGAAGAAAATTATTATCCAGCAGCCTCAGAAGCCAGTGGTGGAACAGGAGAAGGAACAGAAGCAGGAGAAGGAACAGAAGCAGGAGAAGGAACAGAAGCAGGAGAAGGAACAGAAGCAGGACAAAAAACAGAAGCAGGAGAAGGAACAGAAGCAGGAGAAGGAACAGAAGCAGGAGAAGGAACAGCAGCAGGAGAAGGAACAGCAGCAGGAGAAGGAACAGCAGCAGGAGAAGGAACAGCAGCAGGAGAAGGAACAGCAGCAGGAGAAGGAACAGCAGCAGGAGAAGGAACAGCAGCAGGAGAAGGAACAGAAGCAGGAGAAGGAACAGCAGGAGGTTATTGTCAGGAAAAAGGAGGTGATTTTGAAAAAAAAAATGTACCTTTTTGATCATGTTGAACATAAGCATGTACTATTTCTGTTTAGTACGGTCTGTCTGTAGTGTCACGCCGTAGACCTCCTGCACTGTGACGTACTAACTATGACACTATGCGTCCCAATAGAAAAAGGTGGAGGCCAATGTTGATGATATTCTTAAAAGAAGCACAGAGCTCGCCCGTAAGTCCTAACTCCATTCATACCAGTAATGTCAATCCCAATGTGTGTCCCAAATACCACGCTCTACTCTATACAGTGCACCAGGACCCATAGAGCTTTGCTCAAAAGTAATGCACTATGTAGGGAATAGGGTCATTTGGGACATATCCAAGCTCCTACTGATCTGAAAAATCTGGTTTATTTCCAGTATTTAAACTACAAATGCCATGTTTTTAAGTCTCTCTCCTCTCCCAGTCATAGGAAACCAGTTCGCAGCCTGTGGCCAGCTGGAAATGGCAGTCAAGTATTTCACTGACGCTATTAAACACAATCCTACAGAATATAAGTGAGTATGAAAGTCAATGACACTGGTTGGCACTCGGCTTATGTATGATATGAGTAAATAACTGTGATCTGCATCCATAATGGCACCCTATTCCCTGTCTAGTGCACAACTATATTCTGAAATGGCACCCTATTCCCTGTCTAGTACACAACTCTTATTCTGAAATGGCACCCTATTCCCTGTCTAGTACACAACTCTTATTCTGAAATGGCACCCTATTCCCTCTCTAGTACACAACTCTTATTCTGAAATGGCACCCTATTCCCTGTCTAGTACACAACTCTTATTCTGAAATGGCACCCTATTCCCTCTCTAGTACACAACTCTTATTCTGAAATGGCACCCTATTCCCTGTCTAGTACACAACTCTATTCTGGAATGGCACCCTATTCCCTGTCTAGTGCACAACTATATTCTGAAATGGCACCCTATTCCCTCTCTAGTACACAACTCTATTCTGGAATGGCACCCTATTCCCTCTCTAGTACACAACTCTTATTCTGAAATGGCACCCTATTCCCTGTTTAGTACACAACTCTTATTCTGAAATGGCACCCTATTCCCTGTCTAGTACACAACTCTATTCTGGAATGGCACCCTATTCCCTGTCTAGTGCACAACTATATTCTGAAATGGCACCCTATTCCCTCTCTAGTACACAACTCTATTCTGGAATGGCACCCTATTCCCTCTCTAGTGCACAACTCTTATTCTGAAATGGCACCCTATTCCCTGTTTAGTGCACAACTCTTATTCTGAAATGGCACCATATTCCCTGTCTAGTACACAACTATATTCGGAAATGGCACCCTATTCCCTGTCTAGTACACAACTCTATTCTGAAATGGCACCCTATTCCCTGTTTAGTACACAACTCTTATTCTGAAATGGCACCCTATTCCCTGTCTAGTACACAACTCTATTCTGGAATGGCACCCTATTCTCTGTCTAGTACACAACTCTATTCTGAAATGGCACCCTATTCCCTGTCTAGTACACAACTCTTATTCTGAAATGGCACCCTATTCCCTGTCTAGTACACAACTCTATTCTGGAATGGCACCCTATTCCCTGTCTAGTACACAACTATATTCTGAAATGGCACCCTATTCCCTGTCTAGTACACAACTATATTCTGGAATGGCACCCTATTCCCTGTTTAGTGCACAACTCTATTCTGGAATGGCACCCTATTCCCTGTCTAGTACACAACTATATTCTGGAATGGCACCCTATTCCCTGTTTAGTGCACAACTCTATTCTGGAATGGCACCCTATTCCCTGTTTAGTGCACAACTCTATTCTGGAATGGCACCCTATTCCCTGTTTAGTACACAACTCTATTCTGGAATGGCACCATATTCCCTGTCTAGTACACAACTCTATTCTGAAATGGCACCCTATTCCCTATATCGTAGTGCACCGGTACCACGATAATATCACAGTACCAAAATGTAATAATAATTATAAATACATTTTATAATACCGTTTCACATGATGCTACCACCTTTCTTCTCGCCGGGTTGTAAAACCTGCTGCTGCCTGCTATAAGGTGTTTATAAAGACAGCTTACATGTTACATTTGTTCAGCAACAGCATCTAGTCTTTCTCTTGTATGCTCCGGTCCAGTAATGGCAACTTTACAGCTACCATGTGATATGAATCAGCTCGTCACATCCCCCCCAACCAGCGCTCACACCCCCCCCCCTACCAGCGCTCACCCCCCCCCCTACCAGCGCTCCCCCCCCCCCCCCCCTACCAGCGCTCACATCCCCCCCTACCAGCGCTCACATCCCCCCCCTACCAGCGCTCACATCCCCCCCCTACCAGCACTCACATCCCCCCCTACCAGCGCTCACATCCCCCCCTACCAGCGCTCACATCCCCCCCTACCAGCACTCACATCCCCCCCTACCAGCGCTCACATCCCCCCCTACCAGCGCTCACATCCCCCCCCCTACCAGCGCTCACATCCCCCCCCTACCAGCGCTCACACCCCCCCCTACCAGCGCTCACACCCCCCCCCCCCTACCAGCGCTCACACCCCCCCCCCTACCAGCGCTCACATCCCCCCCTACCAGCGCTCACATCCCCCCCTACCAGCGCTCACACCCCCCCCACCAGCGCTCACATCCCCCCTACCAGCGCTCACACCCCCCCTACCGGCGCTCACAACCCCCCCCGACCAGCGCTCACATCCCCCCCCTACCGGCGCTCACATCCCCCCCCCCCGCCAGCGCTCACATCCCCCCCCCCCCGCCCTACCGGCGCTCACATCCCCAGGTGTGTTCATGGTGTCCCCCCCATTCTACTAGACTTCAGATCATCATGCATATTCCTGGGGCCAGATCACAGCCTTTACAAACAGCAAATCAGCCATCTGATGTACTGTTATTCCATGTGTTATGTTGAGTGGTGTGAATATCATTAACAGGTTTCTGTGTAGCAGAAGGGAACCGGTGTTGGGGGGGGGGGGGGGGAGACAGGACGCTAGGCCACTCTGATGTTTTCTGAACACAGCCCTGATGTCCTGTTGTAGGCTGTTTGGGAACCGGTCCTTTTGTTATGAGAAGATGCAGCAGTATGATCGGGCCTTGAGTGATGCCGATCTGGCCCTCTCCATGGAGCCTGGTTGGATTAAAGGACTATATAGGAAGGGGAAGGCTCTGTCTGGACTCAAGGTACACAACATTATAATACTTTATGCAATTCAACTTCAGGATTTTATCTCCTATCTTTTTGTGTAATGTTTGTCGATCTCACTATGTGCTGCCTCCCTCTGTCCTCCCTCTCTGTGTCCTCCCTCTCTCTCTCTCTCTCTGTCCTCCCTCTCTCTCTCTGTCCTCCCTCCCTCTCTCTCTCTCTGTCCACCCCCTCCCTCTCTCTGTCCAGAGGTACTTTGAGGCATGCCAGACCTATAAGGAGGTATTAATGCAGGACAGTTTGTGTTCAGATGCTGCTCAGGAGTTGATGAAAGTTCAGATCATGCAGCTGATGGTATGTACGGACGCCTCTCTTAACATAACATGCAGTAATATTATAATAATTTTGATTCTACGTAGGTTGAAAGAAAATCTAAATGTCTTTTCACCTACGTTACTATTATTACGTTTATTTGAAGAGGGCCAGCGTACATTATAACATATAGTACCAGTCCAAAGTTTGGACACCTACTCGTTGAAGTTATTTGTTGTTATTACTTGTATAGTAATAGTGCAGATGTCACAACTATGAAATAACACATATGGAATCATGTAGTAACCAAAAAAAGCATTAAACAAATCAAAATATATTTTATGTTCTTCAAAGTAGCCTTGATTTGCACACTCTTGGCATTTTACAATTTATTTTATTTTACCTTTATTTAACCAGGCAAGTCAGTTAAGAGCAAATTCTTATTTTCAATGACGGCCTAGGAACAGTGGGTTTAACTGCCTGTTCAGGGGCAGAATGACAGATTTGTACCTTGTCAGCTCGGGGGTTTGAACTTGCAACCTTACTAGTCCAACGCTCTAACCACTAGGCTAACCTGCCGCCCCATTCTCTCAACCAGCTTCACCTGGAAGGCTTTTACAAAAATATTGAAGTGCTCAAGTGTTGAGCACTTATTGGCTGCTTTTCCTTCACTTTGCGGTTCAACTCATCCCAAACCATCTCAATTGGGTTGAGGTTTTGTTATTGTGGAGACCAGGTCATCTGATGCAGAACTCATCACTCTTCTTCTTGGTCAAATAGCCCTTACACAGTCTGGAAGTGTGTTTTGGGTCATTGTCCTGTTGAAAAACAAATGATAGTCCCACTAAGCACAAACCAGATGAGATGGTGTATCCCTGCAGAATGCTGTGGTAGCCATGCTGGTTAAGTGTGCCTTGAATTCTAAATTAATCACTGACAGTGTCACCAGCAAAGCACCATCCTCCTCCATGCTTCACGGTGGGAACCACACATGTGGAGATCATCCATTCACCTACTCTGCGTCTCACAAAGACACGGCGTTTGGATCCCAAAATTTCAAATTTGGACTCAGACCAAAGGACAGATTTCCACTAGTCTAATGGCCATTGCTTGTGTTTCTTGGCCCAAACAAGTCTCTTCTTATTGGTGTCCTTTAGTAGTGGTTTCTTTGCAGCAATTTGACCGTGAAGACCTGATTCACGCAGTCTCCTCTAAACAGTTGATGTTGAGATGTGCCTGCTACTTGAACTCTGAAGCATTTATTTGGGCTGCATTCTGAGGTGCCGTTAACTCTAATGAACTTATCCTCTGCAGCAGAGGTAACTCTGGGTCTTCCTTTCCTGTGGTGGTCCTCATGAGAGCCAGTTTCATCATAGCGCTTGATGGTTTTTGCAACTGCACTTGAAGAAACCTTAAGTTCTCTAAATGTTCCTTATTGACTGACCTTCATGTCTTAAAGTAATAATGGACTATAGTTTCTTTTTGCTCATTTGAGCTGTTCTTGCCATAATATGGACTTGGTCTTTTACCAAATAGGGCTTTCTTCTGTATACCCCCCCTACCTTGTCACAACACAACTGATTGGCTCAAACGCATTAAGAAGGAAAGAAATTACACAAATTAACTTTTATCAATTGAAATGCATTCCAGGTGACTACCTCATGAAGCTGGTTGAGAGAATGCCAAGAGTGTGCAAAGCTTTCAAGACAAAGGGTTGCTAATTTTGAAGAATCTAAATATATCATTTTTGATTTTGTTTAACACTTTTTTTGGTTACTACATGATTCCATATGTGTTATTTCATAGTTTTGATGTCTTCACTATTATTCTACAATATAAAGAAACCCTTGAATGAGTAGGAGTGTCCAAACTTTTGACTGGTATTGTAAGTCTCACTACAGCAGCTAATTATTATAATATTTTTTTTTAAACTCTGTTACACACACACACACACACACACAGACAAGACAAAGCAATATCAATAATATACTCAACTAGAAAAAAAATACAAATAAAAATACAAATAAAAAAATATCTTTAAAGATACTTTAGACAAGTTAAACACACCGGGCAGAAGGCTACAGAGGTTAAAGGGCAATCTATAGTACAGGGACAGAGAAAACACCTCACCATTGTTCCTGTAAGCAGTCAAGGGATAAGGGTGGAGAAATGCAACCACTCACAGAGAGTCATGGCCACAGACCGACCAGCCACTGGACAACAAAAAAAGTTTACAATGCTTTAAAAAATATATATATATAATATTATTATTCATGTAGGCGTGAACGAAATGTAAAAATAACTGGGAAAAACAAGCTCACACTTCAGTCTCTGCCTGGGCAAGATGAACAAGGCATCTGCGGATCACAATCAATAAGCACATGGACCTTAATCCCCCCCCAGCAAAAACACAGAGAGAAGCTCCTCCAACCCTTAAGTCACAGACTTATTTTAGTATTAATTGGAATGCCATCAGAGGATGGACTGTTTAAAGTAAGACCGGAATGGAGCCCAAGCCTCATCAAACAGTTTGGGGTTCCCACGTGAATTTAATTTAATTTTTTCTAGTTTCAGAGAGCACAACACATCCCTCACCCAATATTTATAAGATGGGGGAGCTGCCATCTTCCAGTTCTGTAGTATTCGCCGTCTAGCTAAAAGAGTTGTATAAGCAACAGTGTCCGACTGGATTCTTGATAGGGGGGTACCCATGGGCAGTACTCCAAAAAGGGCTGTAAGGGGAGACGTATCTATAACAGTGTCATATATATATCAGAGAAACATTTAAATATTAATTCCCAGAAACCTGACAGTTTATGACAGCCCCAAAACATATGCAACAGTGTGGCTGGTTCCACCTTACATCTGACACAGGTAGGATCAAAATCAGAGAATATTCTTCCAAGTTTGGCCCCCGACCAGTGGATACGGTGAACCACCTTGAATTGAATGAGGCTGTGTCTAGTGCTAAAAGAGGACGAGTGCACCCTGTGCAGCACAGATTCCCAGGCGTCTTCCCCAAGTTCCTCCCCCAAATCCTTTTCCCATCGAGTCTTTAAAGGCACCAAAGAAGGGTTCTGTAAGTCATGAATGATTGCATATACATCTGAAATTGCGCCCCTAGGAAGCTTGTTCAGCTCCAAGATGCTCTCTATAGCTGTATTCGCAGGCCTATTGGGAAATTCAGGTGGTTTAGCCCTGACAAAGTTTCTAGTCTGGAGATAGCGGAAAAAGTGGGATTGGGGGAGATTGAACTTTTTCTGCAGCTGAGAAAAAGAGGCAAATGTATCATCAAAGAATAATTGGGTTAGCGAGGAGAGGCCTAGTGAGTGCCAAATGCCAAAAGCCCCATCATTCAAAGATGGAGGAAATAAAATGTTCTGATTGATTGGGCCTGATAGAGAAAAGCCTCGGAGGCTAAAGGCTAAACGAAACTGATTCCAAATTTTAAGAGACTGCTTTACAAGCTTTTGCCTAGGGACACTGGGAGAGACGAGCACAGCACAGAAGAAAGTGCTGCAGGTTTACACGATTCAGACTCCATCTGGACCCAGAGTGGTCTAGGGCCAGTAGGATCAGTCTGCAGCCAGTACAGAATTTGCAGCCCAGTAGTATGTCTGAAAATTTGGTAGAGCTAAACCCCCCAATGACCTAGGCTTCTGTAAATGTTTTCTACCAATCCGTGGTACCTTGCCATCCCAAATAAAATGCATGAATGTTTGATCCAGTGAAATAAAAAAAGATTTTGGAATAAAAATGGGTAAACATTGAAATAAATATAAAAATTTGGGCAACACATTCATTTTAATGACATTAATCCTTCCGATAAGAGAAAGGGGTAGCGAATTCCAAAAAGTAAAAGATTGTTTCAATCTGTCTGCTAGAGCAACAAAGTTTTCCTGAAACAAATTTGAATATTTCCTTGTCACTTTTACTCCCAAGTCGGTGAATTGATCCCGGACAATCCTAAACTGAGAACTTGTAAAAGAGCACTTTAAAGCAGCCTTGTTTACCGGAAAAAGCTCACTCTTGCCTAGATTCAGCTTGTACCCTGAGATTGATCCAAACTTTTTAAGAACAGATAGGGCACGTGGCAATGAGGTATCGGGGTTGGAGATAAACAAAAGGTCGTCGTCAGCATATAGCGAGACTCTCTGCTCCCAGCCCGCCCTGATTATGCCTTGAATGGCATCATTAGAGCGTAGTGCAATGGCGAGAGGCTCGATTGCCAAAGTAAACAACAAGGGGGAGAGTGGGCAACCCTGTCTGGATCCGCGGTGCAAGGGAAAATAGTCAGAGGACAAGTAATTAGTCCGTATCGAAGCCATGGGGGAAAAATAAATAATCTTTATCCACGCAATGAATTTGGGGCCAAAGCCAGCAGCTAATTTTTTGTCTGCAATAAAATCACATTTTATTTGTCACGTGCAGATGTTATTGCAAGTGTAGAGAAATGTGTTTCTAGCTTCAACAGTGTAGTAGTGTCTAATAATTCACAACAATATACACACAACCTAAAAGTAAAATAGGGGGTTAACTGTTAACTTGTTCAGGGGAACAGTGGGTTAACTGCCTTGTGCAGAACGAGAGATTTTTTTACCTTGCCATCTCGGAGATTCGATCCAGCAACCTTTCGGTTATTGACCCCACACTTTCACCACTAGTCTACCTGCCACATGTTCAGGCTATAGGATATTTTATAATGCTTTCTGTAGTGCAGCATCTCTTCCATTACCTACCATAGGGTGTCATTAAGTAAGATAGAATATCTCGGTCTCTCTCTTTCCACCTGCATAGGTGTGTGTGTACCTACTTAGTTGACTAATGAATGACTGCACTGCCCACAACCACAGGCCTCTCCAGAGGGTGGTGCGGTCTGCCCAACGCACCAGTGTTATAACATCTCTCTCTCTCTCTAACGTGCTGATTGAATGTGTGATGGGTTTTTTTTATCCTAGGAAATGGGATTTACTCGTGAGCAGAGCTCTAATGCGCTGATTGTCCATGGAGACTTTGAGAAGGCGGTTAATGTCCTGTCTGGTATTGAAGGTAAACAACTAGACTTGACAGTAGCCTGAGTCCCACATCAGTTTGTGCTGTCTTGCCAATATGCCAAGTGACAATGCGTTGTCACAACGGCACAAACAGATCTGTGACTCAGGCTACTGTTAATATCCTCCAATTCATAAAGACGTTTTGAATATGTGGTGTTATGACTTCTGTCTCTCTCTCTGTGTGTGTCTCCCCGTAGATGAATATGGTAGTAATGACTTTCCTGCGGCTGCCACCTCAGCAGAGGACAGTGCGACGTGGGAGGGAGTGGGACCCAGGCCTAAACCTCTCCTCCAAACCAGACCTAAACCCAGATCCACTACCCCAGGCCCTGAACCCAGATCCACTACCCCAGGCCCTGTACACCACGTTGCACCGGGAGGGAGCACAAGGTGAGATACAGTACCAGTCAAAAGTTTTAGAACACCTACTCATTCAAGGGTTCTAGAACACCTACTCATTCAAGGGTTCTAGAACACCTACTCATTCAAGGGTTCTAGAACACCTACTCATTCAAGGGCTTTTCTTTATTTTTTTACTATTTCCTAAATTATAGAATAATAGTGAAGACATCAAAACTATGAAAGAACACATATGGAATCATGTAGTAACCAAAAAAGTGTTAAATTAATCAAAATATATTTTTCAAAGTAGCCACCGTTTACCTTGATGGCAACTTTACACACTCTTGGCATTCTCTCAACCAGCTTTACGAGGTAGTCACCTGGAATGCATTTCAATTATCAGGTATGCCTTGTTAATTTGTGGATTTTTTTCCCTTAACCTCTCTAGGGTACGTAGGACGCTAGCTAGCGTCCCATCTGGCCAATATCCAGTGAGGTTGCAGAGCGCCAAATTCAGAAAACAAAACATGTTTTACATAGGTTTAAAGATGAACTTCTTGTTAAACCAACCACAGTGTCATATTTATAAAATGCTTTTCGGCGAAAGCATACCTAGCCCAGAACATAGCCCAGTTGACAAATTATTACAAACAGTAACCAGCAAAGCAGAAGTGTTACAAAACCTCAGAAATAGAGATAAAATTAATCCCTTACCTTTGATGATCTTCATATGGTGGCAATCAGAAGACATTCATTTACTTAATCCAAAAACCTAACCTATAAATGTTCCTTTTGTTCGATGAAGTCTCTTTATATCCAAAAACCTTTTGTTAGCGCGTTTTCTTCAGTAATCCACAGGCTCAAACTCAGTCAAAACAATCAGACAAAAAATCCAAATTGTATCCGTAAAGTTCATGGAAACATGTCTAATGATGTTTATATTCAATCCTCAGGTTGTTTTCTTTAGCCTACATGATCTATAATATTTCAACCGGACAATAACGTCGTCAATATAAAAGGTAAACAAGAAATTAACATGCGCCTGAAAAAGCTCTTCGACATGTTAGGGTCCACTCGTTCAGACTGGTCTTACTCCCTCATTTATAAGAATACAAGCCTGAAACGATTTCTAAAGACTGTTGACATCTAGTGGAAGGCATAGGAACTGCAAATGGAGTCCTAAGTCAATGGATACTGTAATGGCATTGAATAGAAAACTACAACCCCCCCCCCCTCCCCCGCCAAAAAAAACTACTTCCTGGATGGATTTTTCTCAGGTTTTCGCCTGCTAAATCAGTTCTGTTATACTCACAGACACCATTTTAACAGTTTTGGAAACTTTAGAGTGTTTTCTATCCAAATCTATATGTGCAAATATATATCAAATATATGCATATCATATCTTCTGGGCCCGAGTAGCAGGCCGTGTATTTTGGGCATGCTTTTCATCCAAAATTCCGAATGCTGCCCCCTACCCTAGAGAGGTTAATGCGTTTGAGCCAATCAGTTGTGTTGTGACAAGGTAGAGGTGGTATACAGAAGATAGTCCCATTTGGTAAAATACCAAGTCTGTATTATGGTAAGAACAGCTGAAATAAACAAAGAGAAATGACAGTCCATTACTTTAAGACATGAAGGTCATACCTAGAGGTATATTGATATACTATATTGATATATTGATATACTAAAAGCTCCAGTGTTTGATTATTACAACTACTCCTATAGAAATGGTAGTCTGTCAGGTACTCAGCAGGAAGGTCTGAATTTTCTCTAATATTAAAACAAGACCCAGATGGCAAATATAAAGACCCGGCCTATCTAAAAAACTGGAGGCACCTTACACTTCAATGTTGTGTTGCAAAAATACTAGCGACATGCATAGCACGACAACTACTAGAAATAATAGAACATCGTAAACATCATCTTCTGAAAATAGAGAAGATCCTGCAACCATGGAGAGGTAAATGCCTGTCTATTTATGGAAAAATGGTTCTGATTAACTCCTCAGTCATATCTCAGTTTTCTCACTTACTTATGGAGCTGATGATTCGTTTTTCTAATCATATGAGCAAAAAATATTTTTGCTTTATCTGGGACGCTGAAGCAGACAAAATAAAGCGTGTAGATTACTAAGAAAAGCTCGTCCATTGTTTAAAAATAGCCTTTTTGCCTTTGTGCAGATTGCCATGTCTCATTTTAGATTAATTGAAAATGAAACCTTTTTCAAAGTATCTCTCTTTATTACCAGCATTGCAGAGCTGGTTACAATTAGAATTTCATCCCCCTGAAAAGAGAGAACAAATATTATGGCTTAACTCAATGTGCTGGTTGATAAAATACCTGTGTTTATGGGAAAGATGTTTGAAAATGGTATTTTGATATTAAATTATTGTAAATTGGAATGGTGGAGTTGTCATTCGGGGAGTTTTGTGCTTTTCAGCTAAGATTATTATATAGAATTCTTGCCACCAACAAAATGTTGAATATTTGGGGCATAAAATCATCGAAGCTCTGCAGATTTTGTTGTGAGGATACAGAATCAATAGACCCAAGAGGGGCAACTCTTGGGGAAATGTGGGGGGTATCTTGGGAGGGTTGGTGGGAGATCTGTCGACGTGACCTTGAGCAGGGCGTTGGCCCAGGTTACTTCTGTGTGTCGCTCTGGAGACGTGACCTTGAACAGCACTGTTTGAATGGTTACTCTGGCGAGCCCTGTTTGAATGGTTACTCTGGCGAGCCCTGTTTGAATGGTTACTCTGGTGAGCCCTGTTTGAATGGTTACTCTGGCGAGCCCCGTTTGAATGGTTACTCTGGCGAGCCCCGTTTGAATGGTTACGCTGGCGAGCCCTGTTTGAATGGTTACGCTGGCGAGCCCTGTTTGAATGGTTACTCTGGTGAGCCCTGTTTGAATGGTTACTCTGGCGAGCCCCGTTTGAATGGTTACTCTGGCGAGCCCTGTTTGAATGGTTACTCTGGCGAGCCCTGTTTGAATGGTTACTCTCGCGAGCCCCGTTTGAATGGTTACTCTGGCGAGCCCTGTTTGAATGGTTACTCTCGCGAGCCCTGTTTGAATGGTTACTCTGGCGAGCCCTGTTTGAATGGTTACGCTGGCGAGCCCCGTTTGAATGGTTACTCTGGCGAGCCCCGTTTGAATGGTTACGCTGGCGAGCCCCGTTTGAATGGTTACGCTGGCGAGCCCCGTTTGAATGGTTACGCTGGCGAGCCCCGTTTGAATGGTTACGCTGGCGAGCCCCGTTTGAATGGTTACGCTGGCGAGCCCCGTTTGAATGGTTACGCTGGCGAGCCCCGTTTGAATCGTTACGCTGGCGAGCCCCGTTTGAATCGTTACGCTGTCGAGCCCTGTTTGAATGGTTACGCTGGCGAGCCCTGTTTGAATGGTTACGCTGGCGAGCCCCGTTTGAATCGTTACGCTGGCGAGCCCCGTTTGAATCGTTACTCTGTCGAGCCCTGTTTGAATGGTTACGCTGGCGAGCCCTGTTTGAATGGTTACTCTGGCGAGCCCCGTTTGAATGGTTACGCTGGCGAGCCCCGTTTGAATGGTTACGCTGGCGAGCCCCGTTTGAATGGTTACGCTGGCGAGCCCCGTTTGAATGGTTACGCTGGCGAGCCCCGTTTGAATCGTTACGCTGGCGAGCCCCGTTTGAATCGTTACTCTGTCGAGCCCCGTTTGAATGGTTACGCTGGCGAGCCCTGTTTGAATGGTTACGCTGGCGAGCCCCGTTTGAATCGTTACGCTGGCGAGCCCCGTTTGAATCGTTACTCTGTCGAGCCCTGTTTGAATGGTTACGCTGGCGAGCCCTGTTTGAATGGTTACGCTGGCGAGCCCTGTTTGAATGGTTACGCTGGCGAGCCCTGTTTGAATGGTTACGCTGGCGAGCCCTGTTTGAATCGTTACTCTGGCGAGCCCTGTTTGAATGGTTACGCTGGCGAGCCCTGTTTGAATGGTTACTCTGGCGAGCCCTGTTTGAATGGTTACGCTGGCGAGCCCTGTTTGAATGGTTACGCTGGCGAGCCCTGTTTGAATGGTTACGCTGGCGAGCCCTAGCATGGCTATCATACAGTAAGAGTCTAGGGCTGTCTGTTATAGCACACTGTTGTCAATATAATGTGTACTGTTGTTTTGTAGAATTGAGTCTGATAGCTGGGTACTGTTGATTTGTAGCTTTGAGTCTGATAGCTGGGTACTGTTGGTTTGTAGCATTGAGTCTGATAGCTGGGTACTGTTGGTTTGTAGCATTGAGTCTGATAGCTGGGTACTGTTGATTTGTAGCTTTGAGTCTGATAGCTGGGTACTGTTGATTTGTAGCTTTGAGTCTGATAGCTGGGTACTGTTGATTTGTAGCTTTGAGTCTGATAGCTGGGTACTGTTGGAATTACTTTTCATTGGACTTCCTGCCACTGAAGATGTTTCTCTCTCCACAGCAGTCTGTTTCCTGTATATGTTGGCTGTTTGGGGCCCAACACAACACAACCAATGCTACACAGCCTCTTCAGCAGGTAGGAACATCCTCCTCCTCTCCTGTCTCCACCCCCTCTCCTGTCTCCACCCCCTCTCCTGTCTCCTCCTCCTCTCCTCCTGTCCTCTCCTGTCTCCTCCTCCTGTCCTCTCCTGTCTCCACCACCTGTCCTGTCTCCACCACCTGTCCTGTCTCCACCACCTGTCCTGTCTCCACCACCTGTCCTGTCTCCACCACCTGTCCTGTCTCCACCACCTGTCCTGTCTCCTCCTCCTCTCCTGTCTCCTCCTCCTCTCCTGTCTCCACCTCCTGTCCTCTCCTGTCTCCACCTCCTGTCCTGTCCTGTCTCCACCTCCTCTCCTGTTCTTCTCCTGTTCCTCTTTCTTCCACCTCCTTCCCCTTCTCTAGCAGCACATAACCACCCTGTTCAGCTGAGGCAACACGTCTTGGCCCTGGATTCTATATATATATATATATATATATATACTGTAACATAAGACAGTACGATGACTAGAAGACTGTTAATGGGTTGTATTGTCTCTCTGTCAGTGCTGGGACGATCCACAGTATCAAAATCTTGCGCTCTTCCAACTGTGCATTTATCAACTACACCAACATGGACCACTGTGAAAGAGCCATCAGGACTCTAAATGTAAGTCTCTGCCTGTACCTCTCTGCCTGTACCTCTCTGCCTCTACCTCTCTGCCTGTACCTCTCTGCCTGTACCTCTCTGACTGTTCCTCTCTGACTGTTCCTCTCTGTCTGTACACTACACCACTTTTAAAATCGTAATAACAGGGTCACCCACTAAACGATGTGGTAGAGACTGGGTCACCCACTAAACGATGTGGTAGAGACTGGTCACCCACTAAACGATGTGGTAGAGACTGGGTCACCCACTAAACGATGATACTGGGTCACCCACTAAACGATGTGGTGGAGACTGGGTCACCCACTAAACGATGTGGTGGAGACTGGGTCACCCAGTAAACGATGTGGTGGAGACTGGGTCACCCAGTAAACGATGTGGTGGAGACTGGGTCACCCAGTAAACGATGTGGTGGAGACTGGGTCACCCACTAAACGATGTGGTGGAGACTGGGTCACCCAGTAAACGATGTGGTAGAGACTGGGTCACCCACTAAACGATGTGGTGGAGACTGGGTCACACCCTAATAAACGATGTGGTAGAGACTGGGTCACCCACTAAACAATGTGGTAGAGATTGGGTTTCCCACTAAACGATGTGGTGGAGACTGGGTCACCCACTAAACGATGTGGTAGAGACTGGTTCACCCACTAAACGATGTGGTGGAGACTGGGTCACCCACTAAACGATGTGGTGGAGACTGGGTCACCCACTAAACGATGTGGTGGAGACTGGGTCACCCACTAAACGATGTGGTGGAGACTGGGTCACCCACTAAACGATGTGGTGGAGACTGGGTCACCCACTAAACGATGAGACTGGGTCACCCACTAAACGATGTGGTGGAGACTGGGTCACCCACTAAACGATGTGGTGGAGACTGGGTCACCCACTAAACGATGAGACTGGGTTACCCACTAAACGATGTGGTAGAGACTGGGTCACCCACTAAACGATGAGACTGGGTCACCCACTAAACGATGAGACTGGTTCACCCACTAAACGATGAGACTGGGTCACCCACTAAACGATGTAGTAGAGACTGGTTCACCCACTAAACGATGTGGTGGAGACTGGGTCACCCACTAAACGATGTGGTGGAGACTGGGTCACCCACAAAACGATGAGACTGGTTCACCCACTAAACGATGAGACTGGTTCACCCACTAAACGATGAGACTGGGTCACCCACTAAACGATGTGGTGGAGACTGGGTCACCCACTAAACGATGTGGTAGAGACTGGGTCACCCACTAAACGATGTGGTGGAGACTGGGTCACCCACTAAATGATGTGGTGGAGACTGGGTCACCCACTAAACGATGTAGTAGAGACTGGGTCACCCACTAAACGATGTGGTGGAGACTGGGTCACCCACTAAACGATGTGGTGGAGACTGGGTCACCCACAAAACGATGAGACTGGTTCACCCACTAAACGATGAGACTGGTTCACCCACTAAACGATGAGACTGGGTCACCCACTAAACGATGTGGTGGAGACTGGGTCACCCACTAAACGATTTGGTAGAGACTGGGTCACCCACTAAACGATGTGGTGGAGACTGGGTCACCCAGTAAACGATGTGGTGGAGACTGGGTCACCCAATAAACAATGTAGTAGAGACTGGGTCACCCACTAAACGATGTGGTGGAGACTGGGTCACCCACTAAACGATGTGGTGGAGACTGGGTCACCCACTAAACGATGTGGTGGAGACTGGGTCACCCACTAAACGATGTGGTGGAGACTGGGTCACCCACTAAACGATGTGGTGGAGACTGGGTCACCCACTAAACGATGTGGTGGAGACTGGGTCACCCACTAAACGATGTGGTGGAGACTGGGTCACCCACTAAACGATGTGGTGGAGACTGGGTCACCCACCAAACGATGAGACTGGGTCACCCACTAAAGGATGTGGTGGAGACTGGGTCACCCACCAAACGATGAGACTGGGTCACCCACCAAACGATGAGACTGGGTCACCCACTAAACGATGTGGTAGAGACTGGGTCACCCACTAAACGATGTGGTGGAGACTTGGTCACCCACTAAACGATGTGGTAGAGACTGGGTCACCCACTAAACGATGATACTGGATTTTTCTCTGGCTATTGCTGTTCATCGTTCTCAAAATGTGTCGCTGCTCAGCTCCACCTTCAAGATCTTTGCAGATTTTATGCTGATAAAATCAAACCTGTTAGAAAATATCAGGACATCTGAGACTGCTCAAAGATGCCTTTTTCTGCCTGTTGCTACTGTCTGTTGCTGCCTGCTACTGTCTATTGCTGTACGCCTGTTGCTGCCTATTGCTGCCTGCTACTGCCTGTTGCTGTCGGTTACTGTCTGTTGCTGTCTGTTACTGTCTGCCTATGGCTGGACTCCTTTTACGGTCTGTTGCCGCTGTACGTCTGCCAGTGTCTGTTACTATCGGTCTGTCATATATATACTAGAGGTCGACCGAATATGATTTTTCAACGCCGATACCGATTATTGGAGGATCAAAAAAGCCGATACTGATTAATCGTCCGATGTTTCTTTAAAAAAAATATATATATTTATTTGTAATAATGACAATTACACCAATACTGAATGAACACTTATTTTAACTTAATATGATACATCAATAAAAATCTATTTAGCCTCAAATAAATAATGAAACATGTTCAATTTGGTTTAAATAATGCAAAAACAAAGTCTTGGAGAAGTAAAAGTGCAATATGTGCCATGTAAAAAAGCTAACGTTTCAGTTCCTTGCTCAGAACATGAGAACATATGAAAGTTGGTTGTTCCTTTTTAACATGTGACTTCAATATTCCAAGGTAAGAAGTTTTAGGTTGTAGTTATAGGAATTATAGGACTATTTCTCTCTCTACCATTTGTATTTCATAAACCTTTGACTATTGGATGTTCTTATAGGCACTATAGTATTGCCAGTGTAACAGTATAGCTTCCGTCCACCTCCTCGCCCCTACCTGGTCTCGAACCAGGAACACATCGACAACAGCCACACTCGAAGCAGCGTTACCCATCGCTCCACAAAAGCCGCGGCCCTTGCAGAGCAAGGGGAATAACTACTCCAAGTCTCAGAGCGAGTGACGTTTGAAACTCTATTAGCGCACACCCAGCTAACTAGCTAGCCATTTCACATTGGTTACACCAGCCATTAGGCTGATAGGCTTGAAGTCATAAACAGCGCTGGGCTTGCGAAGAGCTGCTGGCAAAATGCACAAAAGTGCTGTTTGAATGAATGCTTACGAGCCTGCTGCTGCCTACCACCGCTCAGTCAGACTGCTCTATCAAATTATAGACTTAATTATAACATAATAACACACAGAAATACGAGCCTTAGGTCATTAATATGGTTGAATCCGGAAACTATCATCTCGAAAACAAGACGTTTATTCTTTCAGTGAAATACGGAACCGTTCCGTATTTTATCTAACGGGTGGCATCCATCAGTCTAAATATTCCTTTTACATTGTACAACCTTCAATGTTATGTCATAATTACGTACAATTCTGGCAAGTTAGGCAGCCCAAACTGTTGCATATACACTGACTCTGCATGTAATGAACGCAAGAGAAATGACACATTCACCTGGTTAATATTGCCTGCTAACCTGGATTTCTTTTAGCTAAATATGCAGGTTTAAAAAGATATACTTCTGTGTATTGATTTTAAGAAAGGCATTGAGGTTTATGGTTAGGTACAGTCGTCCAACGATTGTGCTTTTTTCGCAAATGCGCTTTTGTTAAATCATCCCCCAGCGTTGCATCGATTATATGCAACGCAGGACACGCTAGATAAACGAGTAATATCATCAACCCTGTGTAGTTATAACTAGTGATTTATGATTGATTGTTTTTTATAAGATAAGTTTAATGCTAGCTAGCAACTTACCTTGGCTTCTACTGCATTCGCGTAACAGGCAGGCTCCTCGGAGTGCAATGAGAGGCAGGTCATTATTGCGTTGGCTTAGTTAACTGTAAGGTTGCAAGATTGGATCCTCCGAGCCGACAAGGTGAAAATCTGTCGTTCGGCCCCTGAACAAGGCAGTTAACCCACCGTTCCTAGGCCGTCATTGAAAATAAGAATGTGTTCTTAACTGACTTGCCTAGTTAAATAAAGGTATAACAAAAATTAATCGGCGCCCAAAAATGCCGATTTCCGATTTGTTATGAAAACTTGAAATCGGCCATTCTGATTAATCGGTCGACCTCTAATATATATATTGTTCTCTGTCATATATCAGCCTGTCAACACTAGATTTTCAGAGATAGAACTTGGTTCTATCAGCCTGCACTGAGTCTCCAGCTGTTTAAAGTCTGTCTCTGTGTCTTGTCTGTCAGGGTGAGATGTTGAACGGAGTGATGCTGGCTGTCCGTCACCCCGATAGAGTGATGCAGAAGAAACTGGGCTTGTCCCAATTAGCTTTCACCCTCACCAACGCACCGTGAGTAGAAAACACACACCCAGCCTCTTGTTGTCGTGACGTGTCTATCATTCATGTGATGACGGCTATTTTATCACATCAACTAACTATGTTTAGTTATTACGGGATTAAATGAATCATGTAACAATTAACTCATTAGTAACTTGGGGCACCACGGATAAAGTTTGTTTAATGAGTTACCGTTTCCCGAATGAACTCCAAGAATATATCAGAATATATCATTATCATACCAGTCATCTATTAATCAATATTACCTCATATCAGTCTCATTCTGAACGTGGCAAAATTATTGGATATCTGCACGAACCCTAGTCTAAATGATGATTCAGCGATACACAAATTGGCTTAAATACATAAACACACACGTTGAATTGATTACTAACATAATGCAATGAAAAGTCCCTAGTGGACTAACCCGATATGATGGCTTGTTACACAATGGTAAGATAAAGAGAGAGGGAGAGACAAAGTGGGCTGGTACATACATGTGGAAGCTATGCTCATGAAAAATTAATAGTTTGCACATGAACGACCGCTCATTCGAAAAGAAATGCCACATATATTTACACTTCTTTGCCGTTGTCATCTCTCTGTTGAAACCACTTGTCCGTCTCTGGAGAGTAGGTCGACATAAGTCTCTGGTTGCCCACTAGAGTTCACAATGTCCTCAGTTGTAGTAGGCTTCTTTGTCTCTTGAGTTCGTTAGACTGGATTCGTCAGTGGTACGCACTCGGTGGTTCTCAGCCGAGTTTACTAGACTAAAGTACTTAGACAGCTGCAGACAGAATGTTCCGATGTAGTCTATCTTCTTCACTCAAGAGTTTTGAGTCTTACCATTTTCTGTTCTGGTAGTTTTAAACCATTTCAATATGTAGCCACTGCTCCACACGGTCCTGGTGTAAATATCGTTAGCAGTCCTTTTATGCACTCTTTAAAAAGGGGGCGTTCCATCCTTTTGGCAGAATGTCTGTGTTCACGTGGGTGTGGTTACTGACAGGGTAAAACTGTATATGATAACAATTATCTCATTCTAGAAGGCTAAATTCACATTCTTTTAGCGTAGTTTCATATTTAATCATATAAGTTTTACAACATTTCGATGTTATGACATCACAGCATGCTAAATGATATGACATAATTATTGTTTCCATCCCCACCAACCATTTCCCACATTCTTTATGTTAGAAATATTGTTTCATTATCCACTTTTGGATGTTGGAGTTTTGGCGCCGCGTTCTCTTCTCTACACACACACACATCAGATTCCTTTGTTCCGCAGGTCCAGAGAGAGTTTACGACCGGTCGTTAGTCATAAGACCCCCCCCTCCTTCCTCTCTGGTGGGGGGGGTTCTCTGTTTGATCCTCAACCAGGAAGGAAAGTCGTGACTGTATTTATATTGTGGAGGCCTAGCAGCAGTCCCAGTTCTGACGCCTCAGCTTCTTCCCCGGAGAGTAATCTCTCTGCAATAATGGTCAGACATGGCGCGTAAATGTCAAGTGAGAGCTTTTCTGAGAAAACTTCTGACAACATTCCCCAGGACAACCTGGGAGGGGGAGGGTGATTGGCATCCGACGCGGTCAGAGCTCCGAAATCTGATTCACATAGAGAGACTCATACAAAGTCTGAACTCATCATGAGGGGCCACAGTTGTGCAGACCCCACCACATTTGGAGTGGAGAGATTATTATTTTATTTGTAGAGTTCATTTCTACACATTTTACCATGGGGTGGAGAGAAGATTCAGCATTTTACCATGGGGTGGAGAGAAGATTCAGCATTTTACCATGGGGTGGAGAGAAGATTCAGCATTTTACCATGGGGTGGAGAGAAGATTCAGCATTTTACCATGGGGTGGAGAGAAGATTCAGCATTTTACCATGGGGTGGAGAGAAGATTCAGCATTTTACCATGGGGTGTAGAGAAGATTCAGCATTTTACCATGGGGTGGAGAGAAGATTCAGCATTTTACCATGGGGTGGAGAGAAGATTCAGCATTTTACCATGGGGTGGAGAGAAGATTCAGCATTTTACCATGGGGTGGAGAGAAGATTCAGCATTTTACCATGGGGTGGAGAGAAGATTCAGCATTTTACCATGGGGTGGAGAGAAGATTCAGCATTTTACCATGGGGTGGAGAGAAGATTCAGCATTTTACCATGGGGTGGAGAGAAGATTCAGCATTTTACCATGGTGTGTAGAGAAGATTCAGCATTTTACCATGTGGTGGAGAGAAGATTCAGCATTTTACCATGGGGTGGAGAGAAGATTCAGCATTTTACCATGGGGTGGAGAGAAGATTCAGCATTTTACCATGGGGTGGAGAGAAGATTCAGCATTTTACCATGGGGTGGAGAGAAGATTCAGCATTTTACCATGGGGTGGAGAGAAGATTCAGCATTTTACCATGGGGTGGAGAGAAGATTCAGCATTTTACCAAATGTCATGCAGTTCTATACATTTTGACTTTAGAGGAAATGTTTGCAGTTTTTAGTGATGTGACTATCAAAATCAATGAGGGCCCTCCGGTCGGTAGTTCGACCATGCTTAGATAGCCGGCTAGGCTAATTTACCAATCTGAAACCATGTTAGCTGACATGGCTAATTGACTGATTGTCAGTGACTGACATAACAAGAGGAACTGCTGATGCACAACGACATTTCAAAATTGCACCTTGTGTGTTTTACTATTCTAACGGACCCCCCCCCCCCCCCCGCCTGAGTTTCTGAAAACCCAATGTTTATTTATAAAGCCTTTTTTACATCGGCAGCTGTCTCTAGGTAACATTTCAGTCTGTGTATTCTGAAAGCTCTTGTCCGTGTGTTACAGAGAGAAGAGTCAGGAGTGTTACTTCTGGAGAACCACAGGCTGTGTCCGACACAATACCTGCATCTTCAGACACGTGCCACAACACAAGGGCATCGACAGGGACAAGGTCAACAAGTGAACAGCAGACAACCATACACCAATAACCTGGTCCTGGAAGCTGGATCAATGAGGTTTCCCCTCCCAGGCTTACCTTTCAAAAATGATTTTTTTATTTTTATTAAAAAGTTATATAAGTAGACTTAAAATTCGTTAAGCTATAATTGACTCAACCAATAAACAAATATATATTATTTTTTTTATCAACTAGAAAATGTAGTTAAATATGTCGCTGTTGTTTTTCAAAGTTAGCTAGCTAATTTGCTAATCCTGTTTTTTGGAATGGACCGCTGGGACAGAATCACAGCTTCTACTGACGTGTTCCCTGTACTGACATGTTCCCTGGACTGACATGTTCCCTGGACTGACATGTTCCCTGGACTGACATGTTCCCTGTACTGACATGTTCCCTGGACTGACATGTTCCCTGGACTGACATGTTCCCTGGGCTGACATGTTCCCTGGACTGACATGTTCCCTGGACTGACATGTTCCCTGTACTGACATGTTCCCTGGACTGACATGTTCCCTGGACTGACATGTTCCCTGGGCTGACATGTTCCCTGGGCTGACATGTTCCCTGGACTGACATGTTCCCTGGACTGACATGTTCACTGGACTGACATGTTCCCTGTACTGACATGTTCCCTGTACTGACATGTTCCCTGTACTGACATGTTCCCTGGACTGACATGTTCCCTGGACTGACATGTTCCCTGGACTGCTATGTTCTCATTCACTTTATATTGGAGAAAGGCTTGATATAGTGATTGCCTGTTGCCTGTATGGATGTTATTGTCAAACGACATGACATAAGTCCTCATCAGGGCCACACAGGGAGTTATGTAGATTCATTATGGAAGATGGAGAAGTTTGTTTTTCTTATTATTTTTTTTCCACAAGCTAGATTTCCATCCAGTTGGTGACAAAAACAAAACACGCATTTTCCTACCGGAGATGTGTTTCCATCAAATTGACTAGTTGTAGATAACGGGCTGTGTTTCCATCAAATTGACTAGTTGTAGATAACGGGCTGTGTTTCCATCAAATTGACTAGTTGTAGATAACGGGCTGTGTTTCCATCAAATTGACTAGTTGTAGATAACGGGCTGTGTTTCCATCAAATTGACTAGTTGTAGATAACGGGCTGTGTTTCCATCAAATTGACTAGTTGTAGATAACTGGCTGTGCGTGATTACATAGTGAACACAAAAAACTTTTTTGCGATTTGACGGGAGTTTTTTTTTTCATAAAAGTTTTGGTTATAAAGCGTGTACCCCCTCTGGTATTGATACGTTCTAGCCAACAGCTGGCAGTGTGCAGATACAGGGCCGCTGGCTGGAGCGCACCTATAGACCTATAGCCTAGCCAACAGCTGGCAGTGTGCAGATACAGGGCCGCTGGCTGGAGCGCACCTATAGACCTATAGCCTAGCTAACAGCTGGCAGTGTGCAGATACAGGGCCGCTGGCTGGAGCGCACCTATAGACCTATAGCCTAGCTAACAGCTGGCAGTGTGCAGATACAGGGCCGCTGGCTGGAGCGCACCTATAGACCTATAGCCTAGCCAACAGCTGGCAGTGTGCAGATACAGGGCCGCTGGCTGGAGCGCACCTATAGACCTATAGCCTAGCCAACAGCTGGCAGTGTGCAGATACAGGGCCGCTGGCTGGAGCGCACCTATAGACCTATAGCCTAGCCAACAGCTGGCAGTGTGCAGATACAGGGCCGCTGGCTGGAGCGCACCTATAGACCTATAGCCTAGCTAACAGCTGGCAGTGTGCAGATACAGGGCCGCTGGCTGGAGCGCACCTATAGACCTATAGCCTAGCCAACAGCTGGCAGTGTGCAGATACAGGGCCGCTGGCTGGAGCGCACCTATAGACCTATAGCCTAGCCAACAGCTGGCAGTGTGCAGATACAGGGCCGCTGGCTGGAGCGCACCTATAGACCTATAGCCTAGCCAACAGCTGGCAGTGTGCAGATACAGGGCCGCTGGCTGGAGCGCACCTATAGACCTATAGCCTAGCCAACAGCTGGCAGTGTGCAGATACAGGGCCGCTGGCTGGAGCGCACCTATAGACCTATAGCCTAGCCAACAGCTGGCAGTGTGCAGATACAGGGCCGCTGGCTGGAGCGCACCTATAGACCTATAGCCTAGCCAACAGCTGGCAGTGTGCAGATACAGGGCCGCTGGCTGGAGCGCACCTATAGACCTATAGCCTAGCCAACAGCTGGCAGTGTGCAGATACAGGGCCGCTGGCTGGAGCGCACCTATAGACCTATAGCCTACATGTTATTATTATGGACAAAAGAGAATCATTGTATTTGTCAAACAGCAGTTAAGCATAGATCTTCATGTCAGCAGATTAAGACCCTCAATATTTATTGGAAAGAAGCATCAAGCTCATCACCGTGGACTTTCACCACCCTGGAGTTCATAACGTATGTTATTACTTTCATAAACTGTACGGGTTCCCATTGAGTCGTAGTGGGAGGACCACACAACTGTGACTCCAAGTTAACTTAGAAATGATGGTTATTATATCAATATTTGCTTCATAAATTCTGGCTGGTTTCATGTTTCGTCGACATTTGGAAAGTTTACCGAAAAATGTTTGTTAGCATCAGACCTGTTGTGACTGTTTTGTTTTTGTTTTTTTAGAAAAGACGTGTACTTTACACTCGTGAAAAGATTGGATGGAAACAAATATGGTTGAATCAACAGGTTTCCTTGATGTAGTGTTATCAGGAATGGTCTCCTTCTGTTTGTCATTACTTCAACGTGTTGAAGAGTATGAGAGGAGCGTTGTTAAATTGTGTTTGGTGTTTATAGTGTCCGTTTTCACATCAAAGTGGCACCACTTTTTACTGTAAAGACTTTATTTTGTGACTTAAAGAAGTGTATTAATGTATAATCAAGAGAATACGCCGAAGGTAGAACTGGGTGAGCGATGGGAACACCACTAAACTAGCTGAAAGCCATAACACACAGTGATTTAGACCAGGTATGTCTTGTTTTTCATTTTTCTGTTGACACTGTCATTTCAGTACTGCTATTGTCCACCAGGTGGCAATGTTTAGCGGTTTAACCTCGGTCTCCTGTTCTACCATGGCTGCCTGCAAAATAGGTTTTCTGAACACTTTAATTTGCTATCTGTTGACCTGACTTTACCTGCTTTGATCTGAATGGCATGAGGTCATTACTTGACCTGTTTCTGTGTTTCAAATCTTTTGGTTACAGGCACATTCCATGAATCATTAAAATGATCTTTCAGATTATACTTTCAGATGAATTTTGTGTGTGGTGTTTTAATTAGTGGTGTAATATCACACTGACATGTAAGAAATATACATTTCAGTTCAGACCTCTCATGTCTGATTACTCAGTCACGACTAATCCTCTCCTCTTCTTAAACACGGTTCCCTGGTTAGAGTAGATATAGTATATGTAGATATCAGCTCACAGATTTCCTCAGCTGTAATGCCGCAGGTTCTGTGTTACTGTAAGGTGGCGGGGTTCTGTGTTACTGTGTGGGGGGGGGTTCTGTGTTACTGTGTGGGGGGGGTTCTGTGTTACTGTGTGGGGGGGGTTCTGTGTTACTGTAAGGTGGCGGGGTTCTGTGTTACTGTGTGGGGGGGGGTTCTGTGTTACTGTGTGGGGGGGGTTCTGTGTTACTGTGTGTGGGGGGTTCTGTGTTACTGTAAGGTGGCGGGGTTCTGTGTTACTGTGTGGGGGGGGGGGGGGTTCTGTGTTATTGGGTGGGGGGTTATGTGTTATTGTAAGGTGGGGGGTTCTGTTATGAAATATTAATATTAGTGGGTATGATTGACAGAAGACAAGACCTCCTCCCAACTGAAATAGGTGTCTATAGTGTCTCTTTAGTGTGTCTATAGTGTCAAATCAAATTTTATTTGGTGTGTGTGTGTGTGAGCTGCCATAGGTCACAGCCATAGACTGGTGGCGAGTTGAAAGGTCGCAGGTTAATACCTGGGGCAAATTCAAGACTGCGTTCCTCTGGTCATTTCTCTCTGAAGACTGAGGGGACAGGGCGAAGAGGCTTCAAGGCCAAAAAGAGAGCATCCAAGACTTTGCTTGCCAGTGCAGAGTTCTGTGTACGTTCTGGAAGCCTGGTCCCGCTGAAAAAGGAAATGGTCAATCTCATACTTGGAAATTGTAACCCGAAATAGTCCAGCAGTCTCAGAAGGGCAGCCCACACAGTTGATGAGCTGGTGCGGCTTGGGACCCTCATATAAGCTGACTTGTCAAGCAGGCCAGACCACCCACTAGAACTGGGTAAATGGCGTCTCAGGCAGGCCAGACCACCCACTAGAACTGCGTGAATGCCGTCTCAGGCAGGCCAGACCACCCACTAGAACTGCGTGAATGCCGTCTCAGGCAGGCCAGACCACCCACTTGAACTGGGTGAATGTCGTCTCAGGCAGAGAGCAGTTAAAGCCAGAGGTCCAGCAAGGACCAGGAGAAGCGGCCACCAGATGGAGGCAATGGAACTTGATCCACAGTCCATCTGAATACAGTGCCCTGAACACATGAGTAACCAAGGAAAACCCAAGGTGTCCATTCACTGTGTTGCAGGAATCACAATCTCCAACTCCATGTTCTGAGCAAGTATTTGTCTTAGCAGATGGACAAAGCCATACGTCCTGTGGACATGCCAAGCTGCTCTCCACTTAGTGATACACAAGTTACACCTGGCCTTCCCTGCCGTGCTGGGTCTGGCCTTCCTTACCTTGCTGGGTCTGGCTCAACTTCCAGACAGGCGTGCAACATGACGGATGGCAGGAGTACCATCCTTTTCTCCAGGAAAATGTCAGATCGGAAGAGCCCAGCTGTGAAGCATTGTCAGTGGTATGGCTGTATCTTGCAGTGCCCCCCAGTGACCATCTGATGGACAGGCACAGCGCTCCTCAGTGGCCATCTGAGGGACATCAAGGCTGCTGTGGACACATCCACCAAGGAAGCATAATGTCCTGCACCAATGGCCAAAGGTCTGTGTAGACAGGTGGTGACCCACACCATCCTTAACACAGATGAACAGCCAATCAGGAAGAAGGCTTATCGCCTATCATCAATACAGCTGGTTGATTCTCTGTTGACTACCGAGGTCTGAATTAAAAACATCCGGATTCTCATCCCATGCCTAACCTCCAGGAAATCCTTGAGTCGCTGCATGGAGCAAAGGTCTTCAGTTCCATGACCATCTAACGGCTACTGCAGAAGAGCAGAAGGACAGCCTTTGTGACACCTTGGGGCCTATTCAAAATCAAGTATATACAGTACCAGGCAACATCTACTCATTCCAAGGTTTTCTTTATTTCTTACTATTTTCTAGGTTGTAGAATAATACTGAAGACATCAAAACTATGAAATAACACATATGAAATCAGGTAGCAACCAACTAAAATTTTAGATTTTAGTTTCTTCAAAGTAGCCACACTTTACCTTGATGACAGCTTTGTACACTCTTGGCATTCTCTCAACCAGCTTCATGAGGTAGTCACCTGGAATGCATTTCAATTAACAGGTGTGCCTTAAGTTAATTTGTGTAATTGCTTTCCTTCTTAATGCGTTTGAGCCAATCAGTTGTTTTGGTATACAGAAGATGGTATATTACCAAATAGGTTCTAAGTCCACATTAGGGTAAGAACAGCTCAAATATGCAAAGAGAAATGACAGTCCATCATTACTTTAATAAATGAAGATCAGTCAATCCAGAAAATGTCAAGAACTTTGAAAGTTTCTTCAAGTTCAGTGGCCAAAACCATCAAGCACTATGATGAAACTGTCTCTCATGAGGACCGCCACAGGAAAGGAAGATCAAGAGTTACCTCTGCTGCAGAGGATTAGTTCATTAGAGTTCACTACACCTCTGATTGCAGCCCAAAGAAATGCTTCACAGAGTTCAAGTAACAGACACATCTCAACATCAACTGTTCAGTGGAGACTGTGTGAA
Source organism: Oncorhynchus mykiss (assembly GCF_057628025.1). Classification (NCBI taxonomy): domain Eukaryota; kingdom Metazoa; phylum Chordata; class Actinopteri; order Salmoniformes; family Salmonidae; genus Oncorhynchus; species Oncorhynchus mykiss. The sequence goes on from NC_143040.1 coordinate 74,344,863, forward strand.
TCAGGCCTTCATGTTCGAATTGCTGCAAAGAAACCACTACTAAAGAACTCCTTCAAGACTGTTGGAAAAGCATTCCAGGTGAAGCTGGTTGAGAGAATGCCATTAGTGTGCAAAGCTGTCATCAAGGCAAAGGGTGGCTACTTTGAAGAAATATAACATATTTGATTTGTTTAACACCTTTTTGTGGGTACTACATTATTCCATAATATTGAATCATGTAGTAATCATAGTTTTGATGTCTTCACTATTATTCTACAATGTAGAAAATAGTAAAAATAAAGAAAAACCCCTTGAATGAGTAGGTGTGTCCAAACTTTTGACGGAGCCAGTTATCTACAGTCCCAAAGTCAGAAACGAGGTCATTCAGAAACAAGGTCATACACAAAACTGTCTGCCAGCAGTACAAGCCCATGTGCTGGAAACCAGCCAGACTCCCCCAGTTCACTGCTGTGAGGGACCCGGATGAGATGCTGGATCTGATGGGACCCTTCCCAAGAAGCGAAAAGGGTGACCACTACCTGCTCGTCATTGTTGACTGCGGTTCAAAGTGGGTTGAACGCTTCCCACTGCAGGATGCTAAGACTCCCAAGATAGTCAACATACTCAGGCAGGAGATCTTCCTTCGATGGGGTACCCCATAGTTCCTCTTATATACATTTGGGCCGCAGTTCACAAGTCAGCTGCTGAAGGAGCTCTGCAACCATTGGGGCTTGTTCAGAAACTTACTACCAGCTACCATCCCCAAACTAACTTGACGGTGAGGGTTAACCAGACCCTAAAGACGATGTTAGCCGCTCACGTCAAGGTTAATCACCAGAACGGAGATCTGTGGCTGGTAGAGTTCTGTCCTACCATGAGAGCACAGGCTTCTCTCCGGCCGAGGTCGCTCTTGGAAGAAAAATGAAGGGTCCTCCAGATCAGTGATTCTCAAACTTGTTGTAGTCCAGTACCCCTTCAAACATTCAACCTCCAGCTGCGTACCCCCTGGGTCACCAGGGTCAGCCCACTCTCAAATGTTGTTTTGTTTTGACATTGTAAACACGCCACACACACACACTATACATTTATTAAACATAAGAATGAGTTTGAAGTGACAAAGAGCTCTTCTAGGACCAGGGCACGAATAATACAATAATAGTATTCAATAAGAAAGTGTTTAGTCATCTTACATGTAAAACCTTGTTTGTTCATCTAAAATGGTGAATAACTCACCACAGGTCAATGAGAAGGGTGTGCTTGAAAGGATGCACGTAACTCTGCAATGTTGGGTTGTGTTGGAGAGAGTCTCAGTCTTTAATCATTTTCCACACACAGTCTGTGCCTGTATTTAGTTTTCATGCTAGTGAGGGCCGAGAATCCACTCTCACATAGGCACGTGGTTGCAAAGGGCATCAGTGTCTTAACAGCGCGATTTGCCAAGGCAGGATACTCTGAGCGCAGCCCTATCAGGAAATCTGTCAGTGGCTTCTGATTAAATTACATTTTCACAGAACCACTTGTTGCAATCTTGATGAGGCTCTCTTGTTCAGATATCGGTAAGTGGACTGGAGGCAGGGCATGAAAGGGATAACGAATCCAGTTGTTTGTGTCATCCGTTTCGGGAAAGTACCTGCATAATTGCGAACCCAGCTCCCTCAGGTGCTTCGCTATATCACATTTGACATTGTCTGTAAGCTGGAGTTCATTTGCACACAAACTCATACTTTGATGGAAAGACCTGTGTGTTGTCCTTGTTAATACAGACAGAGAAGAGCTCCAACTTCTTAATCATTGCCTCAATTTTGTCCCGCACATTGAATATAGTTGTGGAGAGTCCCTGTAATCCTAGATTCAGATCATTCAGGCGATAAAAACATCACCCAGATAGGCCAGTCGTGTGAGAAACTGGTCATCATGCAAGCGGTCAGATAAGTGAAAATTATGGTCAGTATAGAACATTTAAGCTTGTCTCTCAATTTAAAAAAAAATCTGTCAATTTGACCTTTTTTTGACCTAGGCTAGTCAGTTAAGAACAAATTATTATTTACAATGACGACCCAGGAACAGTGGGTTAACTGCCTTGTTCAGGGGCAGAACAACAGATTTTTACCTTGTCAGCTCGGGGACTTGATCTTGCAACCTTTCGGTTACTAGTCTAACACTCTAACCACTAGGCTACCTGCCGCCCCAATACTTTGCACATTGATAACCAGCACACTTCTGTATGTTGTAAAAGCGTTACATGGTCGCTGTCCATATCATTACATAATGCAGAAAATAGACAAAAGTTTAGGGGCCTTGCTTTAACAAAGTTAACCATTTTCACTGTAGTGTCCAAAACGCCTTTCAAGCTGTCAGGCTTTCCCTTGGCAGCAAGAACCTCTTGGTGGATGCTGCAGTGTACCCAAGAGCCTCTCGGTGGATGCTGTAGTGTACCCAAGAGCCTCTCGGTGGATGCTGCAGTGTACCCAAGAGCCTCTCAGTGGATGCTGCAGTGTACCCAAGAGCCTCTCGGTGGATGCTGCAGTGTACCCAAGAGCCTCTCGGTGGATGCTGCAGTGTACCCAAGAGCCTCGAGGTGGATGCTGCAGTGTACCCAAGAGCCTCTCGGTAGATGCTGCAGTGTACCCAAGAGCCTCTCGGTGGATGCTGCAGTGTACCCAAGAGCCTCTCGGTGGATGCTGCAGTGTACCCAAGAGCCTCTCGGTGGATGCTGCAGTGTACCCAAGAGCCTCTCGGTGGATGCTGCAGTGTACCCAAGAGCCTCTCGGTGGATGCTGCAGTGTACCCAAGAGCCTCTCGGTGGATGCTGCAGTGTACCCAAGAGCCTCTCGGTGGATGCTGCAGTGTACCCAAGAGCCTCTCGGTGGATGCTGCAGTGTACCCAAGAGCCTCTCGGTGGATGCTGCAGTGTACCCAAGAGCCTCTCGGTGGATGCTGCAGTGTACCCAAGAGCCTCTCAGTGGATGCTGCAGTGTACCCAAGAGCCTCTCGGTGGATGCTGCAGTGTACCCAAGAGCCTCTCGGTGGATGCTGCAGTGTACCCAAGAGCCCCTCGGTGGATGCTGCAGTGTACCCAAGAGCCTCTCAGTGGATGCTGCAGTGTACCCAAGAGCCTCTCGGTGGATGCTGCAGTGTACCCAAGAGCCTCTCAGTGGATGCTGCAGTGTACCCAAGAGCCTCTCAGTGGATGCTGCAGTGTACCCAAGTGGCGTCGGAAGCAACTGCTTACACACGTATTACCACTCCACTATGTCTCCCTGTCATGGCTTTTGCACCATCAGTACAGATACCAACACATCTTGACCACCAAAGTCAATTTGATGTCACAAAGCTGTCCAGTACTTTAAAAATATCCTCTCCTGTTGTCCTTGTTTCCAGTGGTTTGCAGAAGAGGATGTCTTCCTTAATTGACCCCCCCCCCAAAAAAAAAAACGTAACAGACATATACCAGGAGCCCACGTCTGTTGACCAGCTGTAACGCATAGAATTCACTGGCTTGTATGTGAAGCAGTAATTGTTTCAAAACATATCCTGCCATGTCACAGATGGGTCGTGAAACAGTGTTGTTTGATCAAGGCATTTTCTGTATAGTTTTTTTTTTGCCTTTTTCCCCCAGCATTGTCCCAGCCATATCCGTGGCAGCAGGAATAATTAAGTCCTCCATAATAGTATGGGGCTTGCCTGTCCCAGCCACTCAGTAGCTCACCATATAATACGCTTCTAGCCCCTTCTTATTAATGGTATCTGTTGCTTTTATACATGTCAGTTAATAAAGACGTTGTTTGACCTAGAGATTTATTTTCCTTACTGATGGGGTTTTGTTATTCCAAGATAAATATCTGTCTAATCAAAATTATAAACTGGGTGGTTCGAGCCCTGAATGCTGATTGGCTGACGACGGGTATGACAAAACAGTTATTTTTTACTGCTCTAATTTTGTTGGTAACCAAAATAATAGAAATAAGGAACCTCGGGGGGTTTGTGATATATGGCCAATTTACCACGGCTAAGGGCTGTGTCCAAGCACTCGGTGTTGCGTCGTGCCTAAGAACAGCCCTTAGCCGTGGTATATTGGCCATTTACCACACCCCCTCAGGCCTTATTGCTTAATTATATGCTGGTACAAAATACATGTTCAACAGTGATTGTGACTGTGACCTTAGGATGTGTTTGCTATTTTAAAAAGCCTATTTCCTCTTTGCAGAAGATCTCACCGTTGTCATAGGAGCTGGGTGTAGTGGTGTGAAATACTATACATATGGGTTGCAGTGAACATGGCTGCTGTCAGACGTAGGAGCACAGCGTTTCATTTGTAATATTGGGAGGTCGTAAATAAACAGGTCATATTTTTGTTTGGATATGAGTTACGAGAAACGCCAGAAAAAAAGACGTCTCTTAGGCAGGTCGCATTCCTTGTTGAATATGGACGTTTTTACATTTTCTCTTTAGAAGTCTAGAAGACGTCGTATTGATGTCTAAAGAAATTACTCTTAAAAAAAACCTTTCAAAAAACAACCACAATCTGCCCGTCGTACAACGACCTGTGCCTGCTGGGTTGTGTCTGATTAGGAGTTGGAGATATTTTCTCTCTCTGTGTCTCTCCCCCCCCCCCCCCCCCCCCCCTGTGGGTGCAGTATGTTTTACTCTCTCTGTGTCCCCCCCCCCCCTCCCTCCCTCCCAGTGGGTGCAGTATGTTAAGGATATGCTGCATCCTACTGGCTGGATAGAATCGTGCTGATACAACAATGCAGCACCAAGCCGCCAACACATTGCATTTTCACACGGCTGCCTGCCAGGAACAGGGGTTTGTGGGATATGCTGCAGTGCTGCTCAGTGTCTGACCTATATGTAAGGTGTGTGCTCTGTATATATATATATATATATATACACTGTAATTAACATACGGTCTATGCCCACAAACAACATATATATACCCCAGATCACTGGGAGAATTATTATTCTGGTGAAGAACATCGCCTGAACGTCGCCTGTACTGTTATCTATAGTCTACACATAACATCACGCTGGATGGGTCACTATATCAGAGGAAGGCAGGAAGAAGCTCTTCTACTTTAGTAATAAAGAGGTCACCAAAGCCTACAAGACATGCTTTTGTTTGACCCCACGCTAGAATAATTCAATCACATTGTATAAAAATATAAAACAATTTTACGCAATCATTTGCAGTTCAGTTATGTAATTTTATTCAGCAAGTTGCTGGCCCTTACAGGTATACCACGCATACAGTATAAGGTGCAGACTTGGGATAGTTTCAGATCTAGGATCAGTCGGCGTACATATGCACAGCAAAGAGCTTGAGATACCAGGCTGGAAACTTCTGTTACCAGGCTAAGTTGTTCTTCAGTTGTTTAACTATTTACTTGTAGCTTGTAGGTTCAGACCAGTCTGAAATCCAGACGTGTTTTGTGCTACCATTCCACCCCTTGTACTCCGTGTCATATGACAAACATGTTTGGTATGACAAGGGGCGGAATGTTAGCACAAACAGACTGGTACCCAGGCTAGGTTCGGAAGGTCTTACAGAACAGAAAAGGGCTAACAGAAGATAACAGAGTTATTTCTCTAAGATCACAGGGAGAAACCTGTGAAACTAAGCTCTTAATAATGCAGTCTTACATGACATTTCCTGACACACAGCTTGTCATTCCTACGGCAAGAGACCGCTTGGCTTAGTATTTGTTTCATAAACAACATGTCTTATCTTCGCCTGACTGAAGCTTGTGGAAATTTGATAAGAGGATGGAAATATCATGAAAGAGTAACAGAGAAGGTAAGGTCAATAAACTTTAAAGGTTACTGTTCCACCGGTTACAGAACCAGGGGTGCTGATCAGTTCAGGATCAATATCCTGTTGACAGAGCTCCACATCAATATATTCCTAATCAATACGCCCACAACAGCTTTCTATCAGCATGAGAACAACACACAGATACAATCCAAGCATCCAAAGCTAAATTACATTTTAATAAAGTCCTCCTTTACAAACAATTGGTCAAATGTTTGCACAATGGGGGAGGGGATAGTCAAATGAAATACTGAGCCTGATGCTTGGATATCATGGCGATGTAGCCCAGATCTGTTTCTGCTGGTGTGACAGAGACCATAAGCCGATGACATGGCAGCACAAACTGATCTGGGACCAGGCTAACAGAGATGGGGAACTCTAGCAGGAGGATATTGCTCACAGGCTGAGCTGTATGAGCTAATGCAGTGCAGCGTATCTCAGCAGTCTTCTGCCTGGCGGCCATTTTGTTGATGTATGATGTCACAACATCAGTGTGGAGAAGAAGGGGGACCTCTTCATCGTGGACCTCTTGTGTAGAACAAGGGCACATCTGTCTTCGGAAGGGTGACGTTCAGGACGCTTAGGGGGGTTTGTTCAAGATTAGGGTGGTACTAGATTAGGGTGGTGCTAGATTAGGGTGGTACTAGATTAGGGTGGTACAGTGGGGATGAGTTATGGGGAGGAAGGTAAGGGTGGGGTGGGGTAGTATGGGGTTTAGGTAAGGGTGGGGTGGGGTAGTATGGGGTTTAGGTAAGGGTGGGGTACTATGGGGTTTAGGTAAGGGTGGGGTAGTATGGGGTTTAGGTAAGGGTGGGGTACTATGGGGTTTAGGTAAGGGTGGGGTAGTATGGGGTTTAGGTAAGGGTGGGGTAGTATGGGGTTTAGGTAAGGGTGGGGTAGTAAGGGGTTTAGGTAAGGGTGGGGTAGTATGGGGTTTAGGTAAGGTTGGAGTAGTAAGGGTGGGGTAGTATGGGGTTCAGGTAAGTGTGGGGTACTATGGGGTTTAGGTAAGGGTGGGGTACTATGGGGTTTAGGTAAGGGTGGGGTAGTATGGGGTTTAGGTAAGGGTGGGGTAGTATGGGGTTTAGTTAAGGGTGGGGTAGTATGGGGTTTAGGTAAGGGTGGGGTAGTATGGGGTTTAGGTAAGGGTGGGGTAGTATGGGGTTTAGGTAAGGGTGGGGTAGTATGGGGTTTAGGTAAGGGTGGGGTAGTATGGGGTTTAGGTAAGGGTGGGGTAGTATGGGGTTTAGGTAAGGGTGGGATAGTAAGGGGTTTAGGTAAGGGTGGGGTAGTATGGGGTTTAGGTAAGGGTGGGGTAGTATGGGGTTTAGGTAAGGGTGGGGTAGTATGGGGTTTAGGTAAGGGTGGGGTAGTATGGGGTTTAGGTAAGGGTGGGGTAGTATGGGGTATAGGTAAGGGTGGAAGGAGGACCAATGGTAGGGCTATAAGACTAAAGAGTATGGTTTAGGTTAGGGTATAGGCTATTGAGATATTGGGGTTCGGGGTTATTGGGGTTCAGTGTGAAGAGGATTTAGTTCAGGGCAGAGAAGGTCAGCCTGAATTCTTCTCCCTCCAGCAGTTTCCTGTGAAGAAAATATATATTAAATTGTTGGTCGTATCAATGTGTTGGTCGTATCAATGTGTTGGTCGTATCAATGTGTTGGTCGTATCAATGTGTTGGTCGTATCAATGTGTTGGTCGTATCAATGTGTTGGCCGTATCAATGTGTTGGCCGTATCAATGTGTTGGTCGTATCAATGTGTTGGTCGTATCAATGTGTTGGTCGTATCAATGTGTTGGTCGTATCAATGTGTTGGTCGTATCAATGTGTTGGTCGTATCAATGTGTTGGCCGTATCAATGTGTTGGCCGTATCAATGTGTTGGTCGTATCAATGTGTTGGTCGTATCAATGTGTTGGTCGTATCAATGTGTTGGTCGTATCAATGTGTTGGTCGTATCAATGTGTTGGTCGTATCAATGTGTTGGTCGTATCAATGTGTTGGTCCTATCAATGTGTTGGTCGTATCATTGTGTTGGTCGTATCAATGTGTTGGTCGTATCAATGTGTTGGTCGTATCAATGTGTTGGTCGTATCAATGTGTTGGTCGTATCAATGTGTTGGTCGTATCAATGTGTTGGTCGTATCAATGTGTTGGCCGTATCAATGTGTTGGTCGTATCATTGTGTTGGTCGTATCAATGTGTTGGTCGTATCAATGTGTTGGTCGTATCAATGTGTTGGTCGTATCAATGTGTTGGTCGTATCAATGTGTTGGTCGTATCAATGTGTTGGTCGTATCAATGTGTTGGTCGTATCAATGTGTTGGTCGTATCATTGTGTTGGTCGTATCAATGTGTTGGTCGTATCAATGTGTTGGTCGTATCAATGTGTTGGTCGTATCAATGTGTTGGTCGTATCATTGTGTTGGTCGTATCAATGTGTTGGTCGTATCATTGTGTTGGTCGTATCAATGTGTTGGTCGTATCAATGTGTTGGTCGTATCAATGTGTTGGTCGTATCAATGTGTTGGTCGTATCAATGTGTTGGTCGTATCAATGTGTTGGTCACATCATTGTGTTGGTCGTATCAATGTGTTGGTCGTATCAATGTGTTGGTGGTATCAATGTGTTGGTCGTATCAATGTGTTGGTCGTATCAATGAGTTGGTCGTATCAATGTGTTGGTCACATCAATGTGTTGGTCGTATCAATGTGTTGGTCGTATCAATGTGTTGGCCGTATCAATGTGTTGGTCGTATCAATGTGTTGGTCGTATCAATGTGTTGGTCGTATCAATGTGTTGGTCGTATCAATGTGTTGGTCGTATCAATGTGTTGGTCATATCAATGTGTTGGTCGTATCATTGTGTTGGCCGTATCATTGTGTTGGTGGTATCAATGTGTTGGTCGTATCAATGTGTTGGCCGTATCAATGTGTTGGTCGTATCATTGTGTTGGCCATATCATTGTGTTGGTGGTATCAATGTGTTGGCCGTATCATTGTGTTGGTGGTATCAATGTGTTGGTCGTATCATTGTGTTGGCCGTATCAATGTGTTGGTCGTATCATTGTGTTGGCCATATCAATGTGTTGGTGTTATCAATGTGTTGGTCGTATCAATGTGTTGGCCGTATCAATGTGTTGGTGTTATCAATGTGTTGGTCGTATCAATGTGTTGGCCGTATCAATGTGTTGGTCGTATCAATGTGTTGGTCGTATCAATGTGTTGGCCGTATCATTGTGTTGGTCGTATCAATGTGTTGGTCGTATCGTCGTGTTGGTCGTATCATTGTGTTGGCCGTATCAATGTGTTGGCCGCATCAATGTGTTGGTCGTATCAATGTGTTGGCCGTATCAATGTGTTGGTCACATCATTGTGTTGGCCGTATCGTCGTGTTGGTCGTATCAATGTGTTGTCCGTATCAATGTGTTGGCCGTATCGTCGTGTTGGTCGTATCAATGTGTTGGTCGTATCAATGTGTTGGTCGTATCAATGTGTTGGTCGTATCAATGTGTTGGTCGTATCAATGTGTTGGTCACATCAATGTGTTGGTCGTATCATTGTGTTGGTCGTATCAATGTGTTGGTCGTATCAATGTGTTGGTCGTTCATTGTGTTGGTCGTATCAATGTGTTGGTCGTATCAATGTGTTGGTCATATCAATGTGTTGGTCGTATCAATGTGTTGGCCGTATCATTGTGTTGGCCGTATCAATGTGTTGGTCACATCATTGTGTTGGCCGTATCATTGTGTTGGTGGTATCAATGTGTTGGTCGTATCAATGTGTTGGCCGTATCAATGTGTTGGTCGTATCATTGTGTTGGCCATATCATTGTGTTGGTGGTATCAATGTGTTGGCCGTATCATTGTGTTGGTGGTATCAATGTGTTGGTCGTATCATTGTGTTGGCCGTATCAATGTGTTGGTCGTATCATTGTGTTGGCCGTATCAATGTGTTGGTGTTATCAATGTGTTGGTCGTATCAATGTGTTGGCCGTATCAATGTGTTGGTCGTATCAATGTGTTGGTCGTATCAATGTGTTGGTCACATCAATGTGTTGGTCGTATCAATGTGTTGGTCGTATCAATGTGTTGGCCGTATCATTGTGTTGGTCGTATCAATGTGTTGGTCGTATCGTCGTGTTGGTCGTATCATTGTGTTGGCCGTATCAATGTGTTGGCCGCATCAATGTGTTGGTCGTATCAATGTGTTGGCCGTATCAATGTGTTGGTCACATCATTGTGTTGGCCGTATCGTCGTGTTGGTCGTATCAATGTGTTGTCCGTATCAATGTGTTGGCCGTATCGTCATGTTGGTCGTATCAATGTGTTGGTCGTATCAATGTGTTGGTCGTATCAATGTGTTGGTCGTATCAATGTGTTGGTCGTATCAATGTGTTGGTCACATCAATGTGTTGGTCGTATCATTGTGTTGGTCGTATCAATGTGTTGGTCGTATCAATGTGTTGGTCGTTCATTGTGTTGGTCGTATCAATGTGTTGGTCGTATCAATGTGTTGGTCATATCAATGTGTTGGTCGTATCAATGTGTTGGCCGTATCATTGTGTTGGCCGTATCAATGTGTTGGTCACATCAATGTGTTGGCCGTATCGTCGTGTTGGCCGTATCAATGTGTTGGTCGTATCAATGTGTTGGTCGTATCATTGTGTTGGCCGTATCAATGTGTTGGTCACATCAATGTGTTGGCCGTATCGTCGTGTTGGTCGTATCAATGTGTTGGCCGTATCAATGTGTTGGTCACATCATTGTGTTGGTGGTATCAATGTGTTGGTCACATCAATGTGTTGGCCGTATCAATGTGTTGGTCACATCATTGTGTTGGTCGTATCAATGTGTTGGTCGTATCAATGTGTTGGTCGTATCATTGTGTTGGTCACATCATTGTGTTGGCCGTATCAATGTGTTGGTCGTATCAATGTGTTGGTCGTATCATTGTGTTGGTCGTATCATTGTGTTGGTCACATCATTGTGTTGGTCGTATCAATGTGTTGGCCGTGTCAAACACAAGTTGTTGTAGATCCAGATTGACATGTTTGAAAGTAAAGCATTTCGTTGTGTTGTGTATTTCTTGCTGCATACTGTGCGTATGACAAATGAACCTTGATGTATTTTGATACTGGCTGATAGTGGCTGATAGTGGCTGATAGTGGCTGGTAGTGGCTGACCAAGGTTAAGGTTACCTGTATGCCGCGATCTCAATGTCCAGAGCCATTTTAACATTGAGAAGGTCCTGGTACTCTCTGAGGTACCGAGACATCTCCTGCTTTGCCTCGTTGATGTCGCACTCCAGAACGTTTATCCTCACCTGAAACAACAGACCATTTATCCTCACCTGAAACAACAGACCATTTATCCTCACCTGAAACAAACAGACCATTTATCCTCACCTGAAACAACAGACCATGTATCCTCACCTGAAACAAACAGACCATTTATCCTCACCTGAAACAACAGACCATTTATCCTCACCTGAAACAACAGACCATTTATCCTGAAACAAACAGACCATTTATCCTCACCTGAAACAACAGACCATTTATCCTCACCTGAAACAAACAGACCATTTATCCTCACCTGAAACAACAGACCATTTATCCTCACCTGAAACAACAGACCATTTATCCTCACCTGAAACAACAGACCATTTAACCTCACCTGAAACAACAGACCATTTATCCTCACCTGAAACAACAGACCATTTATCCTCACCTGAAACAACAGACCATTTATCCTCACCTGAAACAATATCACAATATCAAAAATCAGGTCCATTAAACAGCAAGGGCCTGTGTTCCAAATGACACCCTAACTGTTCCCTATGTAATGCATTACCCTGGACCAGAGCCCTGTGTAGTACACTATATGGGAAATTGGTGGTATTGAGATGCAGCCCAGGTCTCAGACCAGATCTTTATTATTCTAAATATAGAAACAGTGGAAGGACATATTCAGCTGAATGACAGCTTTGGTATGACCTTCCTCTGTCATTTTGTCTCCTTATGGAGGTGTCCATGAATACTGACAAACCTGGGAGACCATCACCTCTACACAATGACCACGACGACTCCCTGCACAGACTGATCTATTACTACTGAGGAGAGAGAGGAGGAGATGGGGAGGAGGTGGGGAGGATTGGAGTGGATAGGTCGGGGGAGGAGGAGAAGTGGGGGGAGGAGGAGATGTGGGGGAGGGGAGGAGAGAGAGGAGCAGGTGGGGAGGAGTGGAGTGGACAGGTGGGGAGGAGTGGAATGTATAGGTGGGGTGAGGTGGGGGTTGGGGAGGAAAGGTGGGGGTTGGAGAGGTGAGGTGGAGGTAGGAGAGGAGAGATGGGGATTGGAGAGGAGAGGTGGGGGTCGGAGAGGAGAGGTGGGGGTAGGAGAGGAGAGAAGGGGGTTGGGGAAAGCTGGTGCAGTGAAACACTCTCCATATAGAGTCGGGACCAAATCAGAGTCACAGCAGCATCAGAGTAAGCTACCCCGTGTGCTGCTAGCAGCCTGCTACTGCTCTTTCACATGATCACATCTATATCTACAAGAGTTTTTGGCTATGTTCTTACCCCAGTTTGAAATGGTCACATTATGACATCTATACCTTTGTCACTGTGTACCGTATCTCCCTCTCAGACCATGTACCTCTCCCCCCTGGTGCTATACCTCTCCCCCCTGGTGCTATACCTCTTCCGCCCGGTGCTATATATACCTCTCCCCCCTGGTTCTATACCTCTCCCCCCTGGTTCTATACCTCTCCCCCCTGGTTCTATACCTCTCCCCCTGGTTCTATACCGCTCCCCCCTGGTTCTATACCTCTCCCCCCTGGTTTTATACCTCTTCCCCCTGGTTCTGATTGATTGAGTGGTTCTGTACCTGGTACTTCGTGACCTCTTCCCCCTGGTTCTGATTGATTGAGTGGTTCTGTACCTGGTACTTCGTGACCTCTCCCCCTGGTTCTGATTGATTGAGTGGTTCTGTACCTGGTACTTCGTGACCTCTCCCCCCTGGTGCTCTTCCAGCTCCTCCAGCTGTTTGTTCAGCGACTCGATGACGTTCCGCAGGGCCTCGATCTCAGAGGAGCGTGATTGGAGCAGCCGGCGGTATTCCATGGTCTCCTCCCGGATGGAGCGCACCGCCTCGTTGTTCTTCGATGCCATCTCCGCCACGGACTCAAACTTCCCCCGGTACCAGTCCTCGGCCGCCTGCATGTTCTTATTGGCCAGCCGCTCGTACTGCGCCCGGATCTCCTTGAGTGCCGCAGACAGGTCTGGCCTGCTCACCTCCATGTCAACACACACGTTAGCCGCCACAACCTGGGCCTGCAGCTCCGCCTGCTCCTCCACAAACACCTTCTTCAGGAAGCCCATCTCCTCGGCCAGGGAGACAACGCTGGCCTCTGCATCGCAGTTAGACAGCATGGCCCGCCCCACTTCTTCCCGGGCCCTCTGCAGGGCCTCCTCCGCATCCACACGGCACTGCGCCTCCTCCTCATAGCGCTCCTTCAGCTGCCCGTACACGTCCCTCAGGTAGTCCCTCTCTGCCTCCATGCGCATCTTATCTCCTGTCTTCTGGTCGATTGCAGCCCTGAGGCTCCGGGCTTCACCCTCGTAGAGCCCCTGAAGACGAGACGGGTCCCTCTGTCTCCGCCTGAGAGCCTCCAGCTCTGCCAGAAGGGCCCGGTTCTGCTGCTCCAGGCGCCTCACCTTGTCGATGTAGGTGGCGAAGCGGTCGTTGAGGCCCACCAGCTGCTCCTTCTCCTGACTGCGGAGCCCCAGCAGCTCTGTGTTGAGGCTGGAGGCCTCGGCCAGGTCCATCCGTGCAGACGCATCCGGCAGTGAGGAAGAGGCGGGTGGACGCTGCTTCCCAGCCGCCAGGCCCAGGGCTCGGGAGGAAGAGGAGGAGTAGAGAGGGGAGTACATGAAGGATTTGGTGGTGGAAGGTCGAGAAGAGCCTCGGTAGCTGTCCCAAGTGCGGCGGTAGGAGATATAAGGATCGTAGCTCATGATGGATTTTTTGTTGTTTTGTTATTTTTTTCAAGATTTTTTTTTGTTAATGTAGGATGTTTTTTTTTGTTTCAGATGTTTATTTTTTTTTAAAGTCCCCCTTGTTCTGCAGACCATCGGTGAGGATGAGCGAGTGTCTTGCACTGCACCAGCTCAGCGACGCTGCAGAGCCCTCGTTTATATACAGCCAGCCAGCCCCCTCTCCTTCCCCCTGACCCCCCCCCCCACCCACCAGTGTCTGTGTGTGTGAAGCATCAGGAATGTCAGCGCCACAACGACCAATAGGAAAGTGCTGCAGTGAGATCACAGGGAGATTGGTATTCTGTCTCACACTCAGCACGATGAAGCAGAGGAGATGTGGAAGGGCATGTTTTTACATTTGCTGCAATATACATATTGAGAGAGAGAGAGAGAGAGAGAGAGAGAGAGAGGGAGAGGGAGAGAGGGAGGGAGAGAGGGAGAGAGGGAGGGAGGGAGGGAGGGAGGGAGGGAGGGAGGGAGGGAGAGAGGGAGGGAGGGAGAGAGGGAGAGAGGGAGGGAGGGAGGGAGGGAGGGAGGGAGGGAGGGAGGGAGGGAGGGAGGGACGGACGCTATATGTGTGGACAAACAAAATCTAGATAAGTTTAAAAAATAGTTTAGCCAATATCATGAATCTGTAAGTCAGGGTTCCCCAACTGGTGGCTGAATTTGGCCCGGGAGTGGTTTTATTTGGGCCCCCGAGTTTTCTGAGCAAAATATAACAATGTTTTTGTGCCAAATTTTTATTGTTGGCCATAGAATACTGTAAAAATCACCAGGAAATCAGCTCCACGTGATTTTTATTTAAGAAATATTTTCTGAAGTATTCCCACGCATGGTAGAGAGACACAATGTGATTGTATAGAAATGTTTGAAATTACTATGTTTTAGACAAACGTATCAAGTTATTACCAGAAGGACCCCGGGAATCCGTCTTCTTGCCCCCCGTGGAGGTGTACTGGTCGCGTCTGTCAGGGGGAGGAAGTCCCGCATCGACCCGAAGGCTAAGTCCAGAGAGGGGTACATCAAAACACCAACTCCCGTAGATCCGATTGAGACAGTGGTCCTCAGACCTGATCAAGAGGGCGATAAAGTAATGTACCCCATTCATAGACTCTGACTACCTTTAGCGAGGGATGTGACAAATGGACTACATTGCAAAGCTGACATTTTTATCCAGTGTTCTGTTAAAACAATAACAGACAAACATACAATTCCATATTAATGTACAATGCTGAATAATGGTCACAGCAGGTCACAGAACACAGCTACAGTAATGTAGGGATATCTACCACAACCCTTTACAGACAGAACACAGCTACAGTAATGTAGTGATATCTACCACAACCCTTTACAGAACACAGCTACAGTAATGTAGTGATATCACCACAACCCTTTACAGAACACAGCTACAGTAATGTAGTGATATCTACCTCAACCCTTTACAGAACACAGCTACAGTAATGTAGTGATATCTACCACAACCCTTTACAGACAGAACACAGCTACAGTAATATAGTGATATCTACCACAACCCTTTACAGACAGAACACAGCTACAGTAATATAGTGATATCTACCACAACCCTTTACAGACAGAACACAGCTACAGTAATGTAGTGATATCTACCACAACCCTTTACAGAACACAGCTACAGTAATGTAGTGATATCTACCACAACCCTTTACAGACAGAACACATCTACAGTAATGTAGTGATATCTACCACCACCCTTTACAGAACACAGCTACAGTAATGTAGTGATATCTACCACACCCCTTAACAGATAGAACACAGCTACAGTAATGTAGTGATATCTACCACAACCCTTTACAGACAGAACACAGCTACAGTAATGTAGTGATATCTACCACAACCCTTTACAGACAGAACACAGCTACAGTAATGTAGTGATATCTACCACAACCCTTTACAGACAGAACACAGCTACAGTAATGTAGTGATATCTACCACAACCCTTTACAGAACACAGCTACAGTAATGTAGTGATATCTACCACAACCCTTTACAGAACACAGCTACAGTAATGTAGTGATATCACCACAACCCTTTACAGAACACAGCTACAGTAATGTAGTGATATCTACCACAACCCTTTACAGACAGAACACAGCTACAGTAATATAGTGATATCTATCACAACCCTTTACAGACAGAACACAGCTACAGTAATATAGTGATATCTACCACAACCCTTTACAGACAGAACACAGCTACAGTAATGTAGTGATATCTACAACAACCCTTTACAGAACACAGCTACAGTAATGTAGTGATATCTACCACAACCCTTTACAGACAGAACACAGCTACAGTAATATAGTGATATCTACCACAACCCTTTACAGAACACAGCTACAGTAATGTAGTGATATCTACCACAACCCTTTACAGAACACAGCTACAGTAATGTAGTGATATCTACCACAACCCTTTACAGAACACAACTACAGTAATGTAGTGATATCTACCACAACCCTTTACAGAACACAGCTACAGTAATGTAGTGATATCTACCACAACCCTTTACAGACAGAACACAGCTACAGTAATGTAGTGATATCTACCACAACCCTTTACAGAACACAGCTACAGTAATGTAGTGATATCTACCACAACCCTTTACAGAACACAGCTACAGTAATGTAGTGATATCTACCACAACCCTTTACAGAACACAACTACAGTAATGTAGTGATATCTACCACAACCCTTTACAGAACACAGCTACAGTAATGTAGTGATATCTACCACAAACCTTTACAGAACACAGCTACAGTAATATAGTGATATCTACCACAACCCTTTACAGACAGAACACAGCTACAGTAATGTAGTGATATCTACCACAACCCTTTACAGACAGAACACAGCTACAGTAATGTAGTGATATCTACCACAACCCTTTACAGAACACAGCTACAGTAATGTAGTGATATCTACCACAACCCTTTACAGACAGAACACAGCTACAGTAATATAGTGATATCTACCACAACCCTTTACAGAACACAACTACAGTAATGTAGTGATATCTACCACAACCCTTTACAGAACACAGCTACAGTAATGTAGTGATATCTACCACAACCCTTTACAGAACACAGCTACAGTAATGTAGTGATATCTACCACAACCCTTTACAGAACACAGCTACAGTAATGTAGTGATATCTACCACAACCCTTTACAGAACACAGCTACAGTAATGTAGTGATATCTACCACAACCCTTTACAGACAGAACACAGCTACAGTAATGTAGTGATATCTACCACAACCCTTTACAGAACACAACTACAGTAATGTAGTGATATCTACCACAACCCTTTACAGAACACAGCTACAGTAATGTAGTGATAACTACCACAACCCTTTACAGAACACAGCTACAGTAATGTAGTGATATCTACCACAACCCTTTACAGACAGAACACAGCTACAGTAATGTAGTGATATCTACCACAACCCTTTACAGAACACAGCTACAGTAATGTAGTGATATCTACCACAACCTTTTACAGACAGAACACAGCTACAGTAATGTAGTGATATCTACCACAACCCTTTACAGACAGAACACAGCTACAGTAATGTAGTGATATCTACCACAACCCTTTACAGAACACAACTACAGTAATGTAGTGATATCTACCACAACCCTTTACAGACAGAACACAGCTACAGTAATGTAGTGATATCTACCACAATCCTTTACAGAACACAGCTACAGTAATGTAGTGATATCTACCACAACCCTTTACAGACAGAACACAGCTACAGTAATATAGTGATATCTACCACAACCCTTTACAGAACACAACTATAGTAATGTAGTGATATCTACCACAACCCTTTACAGAACACAGCTACAGTAATGTAGTGATATCTACCACAACCCTCTACAGAACACAGCTAAAGTAATGTAGTGATATCTACCACAACCCTTTACAGAACACAGCTACAGTAATGTAGTGATATCTACCACAACCCTTTACAGACAGAACACAGCTACAGTAATGTAGTGATATCTACCACAACCCTTTACAGACAGAACACAGCTACAGTAAGGTAGTGATATCTACCACAACCCTTTACAGAACACAACTACAGTAATGTAGTGATATCTACCACAACCCTTTACAGACAGAACACAGCTACAGTAATGTAGTGATATCTACCACAACCCTTTACAGAACACAGCTACAGTAATGTAGTGATATCTACCACACCCCTTAACAGATAGAACACAGTTACAGTAATGTTGTGATATCTACCACAACCCTTTACAGACAGAACACAGCTACAGTAATTTAGTGATATCACCACAACCCTTTACAGAACACAGCTACAGTAATGTAGTGATATCTACCACAACCCTTTACAGAACACATCTACAGTAATGTAGTGATATCTACCACAACCCTTTACAGATAGAACACAGCTACAGTAATATAGTGATATCTACCACAACCCTTTACAGAACACAACTACAGTAATGTAGTGATATCTACCACAAACCTTTACAAAACACAGCTACAGTAATGTAGTGATATCTACCACAACCCTTTACAGAACACAGCTACAGTAATGTAGTGATATCTACCACAACCCTTTACAGAACACAGCTACAGTAATGTAGTGATATCTACCACAACCCTTTACAGAACACAGCTACAGTAATGTAGTGATATCTACCACAACCCTTTACAGACAGAACACAGCTACAGTAATATAGTGATATCTACCACAACCCTTTACAGACAGAACACAGCTACAGTAAGGTAGTGATATCTACCACAACCCTTTACAGAACACAACTACAGTAATGTAGTGATATCTACCACAACCCTTTACAGACAGAACACAGCTACAGTAATGTAGTGATATCTACCACAACCCTTTACAGAACACAGCTACAGTAATGTAGTGATATCTACCACACCCCTTAACAGATAGAACACAGCTACAGTAATGTTGTGATATCTACCACAACCCTTTACAGACAGAACACAGCTACAGTAATGTAGTGATATCACCACAACCCTTTACAGAACACAGCTACAGTAATGTAGTGATATCTACCACAACCCTTTACAGAACACAGCTACAGTAATGTAGTGATATCTACCACAACCCTTTACAGACAGAACACAGCTACAGTAATGTAGTGATATCTACCACAACCCTTTACAGAACACAACTACAGTAATGTAGTGATATCTACCACAACCCTTTACAGAACACAACTACAGTAATGTAGTGATATCTACCACAACCCTTTACAGAACACAGCTACAGTAATGTAGTGATATCTACCACAACCCTTTACAGAACACAGCTACAGTAATATCTACCACAACCCTTTACAGAACACAGCTACAGTAATGTAGTGATATCTACCACAACCCTTTACAGAACACAGCTACAGTAATGTAGTGATATCTACCACAACCCTTTACAGACAGAACACAGCTACAGTAATGTAGTGATATCTACCACAACCCTTTACAGAACACAACTACAGTAATGTAGTGATATCTACCACAACCCTTTACAGAACACAGCTACAGTAATGTAGTGATAACTACCACAACCCTTTACAGAACACAGCTACAGTAATGTAGTGATATCTACCACAACCCTTTACAGACAGAACACAGCTACAGTAATGTAGTGATATCTACCACAACCCTTTACAGAACACAGCTACAGTAATGTAGTGATATCTACCACAACCCTTTACAGACAGAACACAGCTACAGTAATGTAGTGATATCTACCACAACCCTTTACAGACAGAACACAGCTACAGTAATGTAGTGATATCTACCACAACCCTTTACAGAACACAACTACAGTAATGTAGTGATATCTACCACAACCCTTTACAGACAGAACACAGCTACAGTAATGTAGTGATATCTACCACAATCCTTTACAGAACACAGCTACAGTAATGTAGTGATATCTACCACAACCCTTTACAGACAGAACACAGCTACAGTAATATAGTGATATCTACCACAACCCTTTACAGAACACAACTATAGTAATGTAGTGATATCTACCACAACCCTTTACAGAACACAGCTACAGTAATGTAGTGATATCTACCACAACCCTCTACAGAACACAGCTACAGTAATGTAGTGATATCTACCACAACCCTTTACAGAACACAGCTACAGTAATGTAGTGATATCTACCACAACCCTTTACAGACAGAACACAGCTACAGTAATGTAGTGATATCTACCACAACCCTTTACAGACAGAACACAGCTACAGTAAGGTAGTGATATCTACCACAACCCTTTACAGAACACAACTACAGTAATGTAGTGATATCTACCACAACCCTTTACAGACAGAACACAGCTACAGTAATGTAGTGATATCTACCACAACCCTTTACAGAACACAGCTACAGTAATGTAGTGATATCTACCACACCCCTTAACAGATAGAACACAGCTACAGTAATGTTGTGATATCTACCACAACCCTTTACAGACAGAACACAGCTACAGTAATGTAGTGATATCACCACAACCCTTTACAGAACACAGCTACAGTAATGTAGTGATATCTACCACAACCCTTTACAGAACACAGCTACAGTAATGTAGTGATATCTACCACAACCCTTTACAGAACACAGCTACAGTAATGTAGTGATATCTACCACAACCCTTTACAGAACACAGCTACAGTAATGTAGTGATATCTACCACAACCCTTTACAGACAGAACACAGCTACAGTAATGTAGTGATATCTACCACAACGCTTTACAGACAGAACACAGCTAAAGTAATGTAGTGATATCTACCACAACCCTTTACAGACAAGTTAAATGTGATGGACGTTAGTCCCGTTTCAGAAACCTAATTTCTTTACAGACAAGTTAAATGCCCGTTCACATCTCCAGAGAAGGTTTCGTGTCGGTAGTTACAGATCTGTAGTGTACCCTAACAGACAGCCAAACAAACAATGCCATAGCCGAGGCGCTTTCAAGGGGCCAACTTCCATTTATGTCTGAAAAGGATAATCGATAAAGGCTACTGTGATTTCATATTATGAGGCAAAAACTAAGAGTAGGCTACCCCATCCTCGCAAGACTGGCCCGAAGATACAGTACCTCTGTATTCCGGAGACATCGGTGCCATGAATAGGAAGGAGAGAGAGGAAGGGCAGGTTTCTGTGCCCATATGTTTCGGTAATCTGCATCTCGTCATGTATTGTCTTGCGTGCCTTTCAAATTCACCAGAGTAGCCTGAAGTTCGCCCTAAAGTTCACCTATCCTATTTCATTTGAATTACACAACTTTCTCAGGCCTTTATAGCTTATTGACTATTACACATAAAATAATATGCTTCGTGATAACTGCATTGTGATTTTTAATTCAGGGAATTTGTCTTGACGTTAAGGATCTCAACTTCGTTTTATCGTTTAAATGTTCACACCCCAACCTTTAGTGCCTGCTGAGGATAGTAGTGTAAGGACCTGACTAGATCATAAAGGAACAATTGTCCAGACAGAGGATTGAGGTAACGAATTGACGGGTTTATTAAACCAACTTTACACAGGCTACTGTTTGGCGAACACTGGTAAGTACAACACAACCACCTACTAGCCTAACACATAACACAGGTCGCTACAGTATCTTCTGTCCTGGGGAGTTTTGCCTGCTGAGGATCTTCTGTCCTGGGGAGTTTTGCCTGCTGAGGATCTTCTGGCCTGGGGAGTTTTGTTAAGAGCCCTGAGCTTGCTCTAAAGTTAATATGCATCTTTTGCCAGTACGTTTATGGAAACATCTACCAAGGTCAAATTAGTTTTATATTTCATATTTGCTGGATATTTGGTTTTCTATATAGCTACAGTGCCTTGCGAAAGTATTCGGCCCCCTTGAACTTTGCGACCTTTTGCCACATTTCAGGCTTCAAACATAAAGATATAAAACTGTATTTTTTTGTGAAGAATCAACAACAAGTGGGACACAATCATGAAGTGGAACAACATTTATTGGATATTTCAAACTTTTTTAACAAATCAAAAACTTAAAAATTGGGCGTGCAAAATTATTCAGCCCCTTTACTTTCAGTGCAGCAAACTCTCTCCAGAAGTTCAGTGAGGATCTCTGAATGATCCAATGTTGACCTAAATGACTAATGATGATAAATACAATCCACCTGTGTGTAATCAAGTCTCCGTATAAATGCACCTGCACTGTGATAGTCTCAGAGGTCTGTTAAAAGCGCAGAGAGCATCATGAAGAACAAGGAACACACCAGGCAGGTCCGAGATACTGTTGTGAAGAAGTTTAAAGCTGGATTTGGATACAAAAAGATTTCCCCAAGCTTTAAACATCCCAAGGAGCACTGTGCAAGCGATAATATTGAAATGGAAGGAGTATCAGACCACTGCAAATCTACCAAGACCTGGCCGTCCCTCTAAACTTTCAGCTCATACAAGGAGAAGACTGATCAGAGATGCAGCCAAGAGGCCCATGATCACTCTGGATGAACTGCAGAGATCTACAGCTGAGGTGGGAGACTCTGTCCATAGGACAACAATCAGTCGTATATTGCACAAATCTGGCCTTTATGGAAGAGTGCAAGAAGAAAGCCATTTCTTAAAGATATCCATAAAAAGTGTTGTTTAAAGTTTGCCACAAGCCACCTGGGAGACACACCAAACATGTGGAAGAAGGTGCTCTGGTCAGATGAAACCAAAATTGAACTTTTTGGCAACAATGCAAGACGTTATGTTTGGCGTAAAAGCAACACAGCTGAACACACCATCCCCACTGTCAAACATGGTGGTGGCAGCATCATGGTTTGGGCCTGCTTTTCTTCAGCAGGGACAGGGAAGATGGTTAAAATTGATGGGAAGATGGATGGAGCCAAATACAGGACCATTCTGGAAGAAAACCTGATGGAGTCTGCAAAAGACCTGAGACTGGGATGGAGATTTGTCTTCCAACAAGACAATGATCCAAAACATAAAGCAAAATCTACAATGGAATGGTTCACAAATAAACATATCCAGGTGTTAGAATGGCCAAGTCAAAGTCCAGACCTGAATCCAATCGAGAATCTGTGGAAAGAACTGAAAACTGCTGTTCACAAATGCTCTCCATCCAACCTCACTGAGCTCGAGCTGTTTTGCAAGGAGGAATGGGAAAAAATGTCAGTCTCTCGATGTGCAAAACTGATAGAGACATACCCCAAGCGACTTACAGCTGTAATCGCAGCAAAAGGTGGCGCTACAAAGTATTAACTTAAGGGCCTGAATAATTTTGCACGCCCAATTTTAAAGTTTTTGATTTGTTAAAAAAGTTTGAAATATCCAATAAATGTCGTTCCACTTCATGATTGTGTCCCACTTGTTGTTGATTCTTCACAAAAAAATACAGTTTTATATCTTTATGTTTGAAGCCTGAAATGTGGCAAAAGGTCGCAAAGTTAAAGGGGGCCGAATACTTTCGCAAGGCACTGTATATAGCATGCCATGGCTGTGAAAAGAGTATATTCTGAATCGAGGGTGGATGGAGAACAATCCACAATCCTCATTTCTATCAACATGTTAAATGTGCAACCAGGGGGAAACAATTCTAGACCACCTGTACTCCACACAGAGACGCATAAAACGCTCCGACCACAACTCTGTCCTCCTGATTCCCGCTTACAAGCAAAACTTAAAGCAGGAAGCACCAGTGACTCGGTCTATAAAAAAGTGGTCAGATGAAGCAGATGCTAAACTACAGGACTATTTTGCTAGCACAGACTGGAGCATGTTCCGGGATTCTTCCGATGGCATTGAGGAATACACCACATCAGTCACTGGCTTTATCAATAAGTGCATTGAGGATGTCATCCCCACAGTGGCTGTACTTACATACCCCAACCAGAAGCCATGGATTACAGGCAACATTCATACAGAGCTAAAGGGTAGAGCTGCCGCTTTCAAGTTGCGGAACTCAAACCCGTAAGCTTACAAGAAATACTGCTATGCCCTGCGACGAACCATCAAACAGGCAAAGCGTCAACACAGGGCTAAGATTGAATCGTACTACACCGGCTCCGACGCTCGTCGGATGTGGCAGGGCTTGCAAACTATTACAGACTACAAAGGGAAGCACAGACAGATTACCAGGACGTGTGCTCCGGGCATGTGCTGACCAACTGGTAGGTGTCTTCACTGACATTTTCAACATGTCCCTGATTGAGTCTGTAATACCAACATGTTTCAAGCAGACCACCATAGTCCCTGTGCCCAAGACAAAGGCAACCTGCCTAAATGACTACTGCCCCGTAGCACTCACGTCAATAGCCAGCCATGACGTGCTTTGAAAGGCTGGTCATGGCTCACATCAACGGCATCCTCCCGGATACCCTAGACCCACTCCAATTCGCATACCGCCCCAACAGATCAACAGATGATGCAATCTCTATTGCACTCCACACTGCCCTTTCCCACCTGGACAAAAGGAACACCTATGTGAGAATGCTATTCATTGACTACAGCTCAGCGTTCAACACCATAGTGCCCTCAAAGCTCATCACTAAGCTAAGTATCCTGGGACAAAACACCTCCCTCTGCAACTGGATCCTGGACTTCCTGATGGGTCGCCCCCAGGTGGTGAGGGTAGGTAGCAACAAAAAAACTATTTTACGCTATAAAAGTAGCGAGGCTACATACAGACACCGGTTAGCTAGGCTGATTGAGGTAGTATGTACATGTAGATTTGGTTAAAGTGACTATGCATATATGATGAACAGAGAGTAGCAGTAGCGTAAAAGAGGGGTTAGTGGGTGGTGGGTGGTGGGACACAATGCAGATAGCCCGATTAGCCAATGTGCGGGAGCACTGGTTGGTCGGGGCAATTGAGGTAGTATGTACATGAATGTTTAGTTAAAGTGACTATGCATATATAATAAACAGAGAGTAGCAGCAGCATAAAAGAGGGTTTGGGGAGGGTTGGCGGGGGGAACACAATGCAAATAGTCCGGGTAGCCATTTGATTACCTGTTCAGGAGTCTTATGGCTTGGGGGTAAAAACTGTTGAGAAGCCTTTTTGTCCTAGACTTGGTACTCCGGTACCGCTTGCCATGCGGTAGTAGAGAGAACAGTCTATGACTGGGGTGGCTGGAGGTCTTTGACCATTTTTAGGGCCTTCCTCTGACACCGCCTGGTATAGAGGTCCTGGATGGCAGGCAGCTTAGCCACAGTGATGTACTGGGCTGTACACACTACCCTCTGTTGTCAGCTTTGTCGTGCCCTCTTCATGACTGTGTTGGTGTGTTTGGACCATGTTAGTTTGTTGTTGTGGACACCAAGGAACTTGAAGCTCTACCTCAGTGGTCACCAACCGCTTGACTGGTCAATCTCCAAGGCATTAGTAGTCGATCTGCAAGGCATTAGTAGTCGATCTGCAAGGCATTAGTGGTCAATCTGCAAGGCATTAGTAGTCGATCTGCAAGGCATTAGTAGTCGATCTGCAAGGCATTAGTAGTCGATCTGCAAGGCATTAGTAGTCGATCTGCAAGGCATTAGTAGTCGATCTGCAAGGCATTAGTGGTCGATCTGCAAGGCATTAGTGGTCAATCTGCAAGGCATTAGTAGTCGATCTGCAAGGCATTAGTAGTTGATCTGCAAGGTATTAGTAGTCGATCTGCAAGGCATTAGTGGTCAATCTGCAAGGCATTAGTGGTCGATCTGCAAGGCATTAGTAGTCGATCTGCAAGGCATTAGTAGTCGATCTGCAAGGCATTAGTAGTCGATCTGCAAGGTATTAGTAGTCGATCTGCAAGGTATTAGTAGTCGATCTGCAAGGCATTAGTAGTCGATCTGCAAGGCATTAGTGGTCGATCTGCAAGGCATTAGTAGTCGATCTGCAAGGTATTAGTAGTCGATCTGCAAGGTATTAGTAGTCGATCTGCAAGGCATTAGTAGTCGATCTGCAAGGCATTAGTGGTCAATCTGCAAGGCATTAGTGGTCAATCTGCAAGGCATTAGTAGTCGATCTGCAAGGTATTAGTAGTCAATCTCCAAGGCATTAGTAGTCGATCTGCAGGGTATTAGTAGTCGATCTCCAAGGCATTAGTAGTCGATCACATTTTAGTACTGTTAGTGGTAGATGCACTTGATTTAGCATCCCTAGTGCCGGGACAGACACATTAACCATTTCATGTGTCTGAGTGTAGAATTCTGCCCAGAGAGAAAATCAAGTGCACCTATTGGCCTAACGCTGGTCAATCAGATAGCTCAAATCATCGTGTCTGCACAGTTTCCTCGAACCATAGGCTGTAATAAGAAGCCTCTAGCACACAGCAAAGTTGAAACTGTGAGATTCCAAAACTTTTTAAACCGTGACTAGAGAGAGACTCAACGAATACAGGACAGAGCTGTTGTTTTTCTGAGTGAGGTCATGTTTAAGTTGTTATTCTGCACTGTCAACACTTTAATAAGCCATAAAATGCACATTCTCCCTACTTCCACTGACACTACAACCAGCACTGCAGTAGAAATTAATGAGAATAGGACAGGGTTTACAATAAGCTTGCTATTATTTTTTAATATTGAGGAATATTTCACCTTCTCTGGTTACAGGAGTAACAGCATGAATTGATGCATGAGGCAGAAATAATGCAGTGCTACTTGAGTTTCGCCATCAGCTGGAAGACGGTCCCCTTTTCTCAGCGGAGGGAGGGAGGGAGGGAGGGTTGGGAGATGGGGGGGACGGTGAGTCAGATGAGAGGCAGTCTCACCGCTGCCCCCCCCCCCCCCCTCCCCTCAGACTGGCCATCAGCTGGAAGATGGTCCCCTTTTCTCATCGGAGGGAGGGAGGGAGGGTTGGGAGATGGGGGGGACGGTGAGTCAGATGAGAGGCAGTCTCACCGCTGCCCCCCCCCCCCCCCCCTCCCCTCAGACTGGCCATCAGCTGGAAGATGGTCCCCTTTTCTCATCGGAGGGAGGGAGGGAGGGTTGGGAGATGGGGGGGACGGTGAGTCAGATGAGAGGCAGTCTCACCGCTGCCCCCCCCCTCCCCTCAGACTGGCCATCAGCTGGAAGACTGTCCCCTTTTCTCATTGGAGGGAGGGAGGGAGGGTTGGGAGATGGGGGGGACGGTGAGTCTTAAACACTGCCCCCATCCCTCCCGGTAATTTGGCCACTTTTGCAAAAAAAAGATAAATATTGTCTGAGTGAGGGAAATGCTGAAAATTAAGAGCTCTGTGCTTTTTGAATGATGAGACGTTGAGGATTATAGTCCATACAGGCCAATTTAGCCCCCTATCCATACAGGCCAATTTAGCCCCCTATCCATACAGGCCAATTTAGCCCTATCCATACAGGCCAATTTAGCCCTATCAATACAGGCCAATTTAGCCCCCTATCCATACAGGCCAATTTAGCACCCTATCCATACAGGCCAATTTAGCCCCCTATCCATACAGGCTAATTTAGCCCTATCCATACAGGCCAATTTAGCCCTAACCATACAGGCCAATTTAGCCCTATCAATACAGGCCAATTTAGCCCCCTATCCATACAGGCCAATTTAGCCCCCTATCCATACAGGCCAATTTAGCCCCTATCCATACAGGCCAATTTAGCCCCCTATCCATACAGGCTAATTTAGCCCTATCCATACAGGCCAATTTAGCCCTAACCATACAGGCCAATTTAGCCCTATCAATACAGGCCAATTTAGCCCCCTATCCATACAGGCCAATTTAGCCCCCTATCCATACAGGCCAATTTAGCCCCTATCCATACAGGCCAATTTAGCCCCCTATCCATACAGGCCAATTTAGCCCTATCCATACAGGCCAATTTAGCCCCTTATCCATACAAGCCAATTTAGCCCCCTATCCATATAGGCCAATTTAGCCCCCTATCCATACAGGCCAATTTAGCCCCCTATCCATATAGGCCAATTCCCACGAGTGCAAAGGGTTAAACAAAGTGTGGCTTGACTATGATACACTACATACACTATATGACCAAACATATATGGACACCTGCTCATCAAACATCTCTTTCCAAAATCATGGCCATTAATATGGAGTTGGTCCCTCCACTCTTCTGGGAAAGGTTTCTACTAGATGTTGGAACATTGCTGCAGGGACTTGCATCCATTCAGCCACAAGAACATTAGTGAGGTCGGGCACTGATGTTGGGTGATTAGGGCCGGGCTCGCAGTCAGCGTTCCAATTCATCCCAAAGGTGTACAATGGGGTTGAGGTCAGGGCTTTGTGCAGGTCAGTCAAGTTCTTCCATACAGATCTCGACAAACCATTTCTGTATGGACATCGCTTTGTGCACGGGGGCATTGTCATGCTGAAACAGGAAAGGGCCTTCCCCAAACTGTTGCCACAAAGTAGGAAGCACAGAATTATCTATTATTATTATCAATTTCATTGTATGCTGTAGCGTTAAGATTTCTCTTCACTGGAACTAAGGGGCCCAAACTTGGAAAAACAACCCCAGATCATTATTCCTCTTCCTCCAAACTTTACAGTTGGCACTCTGCATTCGGACCGGTAGCGTTCTCCTGGCAGCTGCCAATCTCAGATTCGTCTGTCGGCCTCCTCCTGAGTCCAATGGCGGCGAGCTTTACACCACTCCAGCCGACGCTTGGCATTGCGCATGGTGATATTAGGCTTTGTGCTGACGTTGCTTCCAGAGGCAGTTTGAAACTCTTCAGTGAGTGTTGCAACCCTCAAATTAAAGCAGACAGTCTGCACTTTAACCTCATAGTCATTGTACAATTTAAAATCCAAAGAGCTGGAGTACAGAGACAGAACAACAAACATGTTTTACTGTTCCAATAATTACGAATTAATTACTATTCAGATACATTGACTGTTACCAACATTTTGCTTTGTTACAGCCTTATTTTAAAATGCAAAGCAATAAGCAGGTTTTTAGAAATGTTTGTAAATGTATTCAAAATAAAAAAAACAGAAAGACCTTATTTACATTTCTTTAGAAGGTTTAGCAAATTTAATGTAAGGTTTAATTTTTATTTTATTTTTATAAGTATTCAGACCCTTTGCTATGAGATTCAAAGTTGAGCTCAGGTGCATCCTGTTTCCCATTGATCATCCTTGAGATGTTTCGACAACTTGATTGGAGTCCACCTGTGGTAAATTCAATTCATTGGACATGATTTGGAAAGGCACACACCTGTCTATACAAGGTCCCACAGTTCACAGTGCATGTCAGAGCAAAAACCAAAGCCATGAGGTCGAAACAATTGTCCAGGATTGTGTTGAGGCAGAGATCTGGGGAAGGGTACCAAAACATTTCTGCAGCATTGAAGGTTCAAGAACACAGAAGCCTCCATCATTCTTAAATGGAAGAAGTTTGGAACCACCAAGCCTCATCCTGGAACTGGCCGTCCAGCCAAACTGAGCAATCAGGGGAGAAGGGCCTTGGTCAGGGAGGTGACCAAGAACCAGATGGTCTCTCTGACAGAGCTCCAGAGTTCCTCTGTGGAGATGGGAGAACCTTCCAAAACGACAGCAGCACTCCACCAATCAGGCCTTTATGGTAGAGTGACCAGACGGAAGCCACTCCTCAGTAAAAGGCACATGACAGCCCGCTTGGAGTTTGCCAAAAGGCACCTAAAGACTCTCAGACCATGAGAAACAAGATTCTCTGGTCTGATGAAACCAAGATTGAACTCTTTGGCCTGAATGCCAAGCGTCACGTCCTCAGGAAACCAGTAAGACTGCCAGATGGTGAAGTGTGATTCATCACTCCAGAGAACGTGTTTCCACTGCTCCAGTCCAATGACGGCGAGCTTTACACCACTCTAGCCGACGCTTAGCATTGAGCATGGTGATCTTAGGCTTGTGTGCGGCTGCTTGGCCATGGAAACCCATTTCATGAAGGTCCCGGCGAGCAGTTCTTGTGCTGAAGTTGCTTCCAGAGGCAGTTTGGAACTCTGTAGTGAGTGTTGCAACCGAGGACAGATGAGTTCTACTTGCTTCAGCACTCGGCGGTCCCGTTCTGTGAGCCTGTGTAGCCCACCACTTCTTGGAAAGGTGGCATCCTATGACGGTGTCACGTTGAAACTCACTGAACTCTTCAGTAAAGCCCGTGTTTGTCTATGGAGATTGCATGGCTGTGTGCTCAATTTTATACACCTGTTAGCAACGGGTGTGGCTGAAATAGCCAAATCTACTAATTTGAAGGGATGTCCATATACATTTGCATATATACTGTACGTTTCTTTATATATTTTGTCTAAAATTCCCCCTGTCATAAAAACCAACCATAAACTGTTTTTGTACAACCCAATACAATAGGGAGTTACGGTAGTGTAAATACACCCTCGTTGCTAAAAGCAGCTAGGACAGATCCATTGAGGCAAGCTCCATTTTGAAGTAGTACATTTTCTTATTGAACTACTTATATGAGTTCGCAAATAAACTGAAAGGGTGCACACTGCCCTCTGGAGGGTGTTGTCTGAACAGGTTTAAAGACAAGGTTGGGGATTTACTGCCCTCTGGAGGGTGTTGTCTGAACAGGTTTAAAGACAAGGTTGGGGATTTACTGCCCCCTGGAGGGTGTTGTCTGAACAGGTTTAAAGACAAGGTTGGTGATTTACTGCCCCCTCGAGGGTGTTGTCTGAACAGGTTTAAAGACAAGGTTACTGCCCCCTGGAGGGTGTTGTCTGAACAAGTTTAAAGACAAGGTTGGGGATTTACTGCCCCCTGGAGGGTGTTGTCTGAACAGGTTTAAAGACAAGGTTGGGGATTTACTGCCCCCTGGAGGGTGTTGTCTGAACAAGTTTAAAGACATGGTTGATGATTTACGGCCCCCTGGAGTGCTGCCCCCGTGAAAGTTGAAGCCAACAGCGCCCAGGTGACAGCATACTTCCCAGGTCATGATCTAGTGATGCTTTCAAGACAGCTGGGAACTCTGGTAAAAACGATGACATGACATCAGTGATGTCACAGAGTTTCTGTCTTGGAATTTATTGTTTTTAGGACCTTTTACCAACAGGCTTATTGATTTTAGAGAGCATGCACTTGTTTATGACTTACCTGAAAATTCAGCCCTCCAGAGGCCTGGCCTGCTGCTTTTAATACGCAGTACCATCTTGATTTTATTTGTGATCCTATGCCGCTACCTAGCGACATTTTAAAGGTACTGCATGTAAAGAACACATTTTATTGAGACATTGAAAGGGCACACAGGAACTAAACAGTTTACTTTAACCCTACCGAATATAAAACCTAACATGCTTAGTCTAACCCACCAGTAACCCTAACCTGCTTAGTCTAACCCACCAGTAACCCTAACCTGCTTAGTCTAACCCACCAGTAACCCTAACCTGCTTAGTCTAACCCACCAGTAAACCTAACCTGCTTAGTCTAACCCACCAGTAACCCTAACCTGTCTAACCCACCAGTAACCCTAACCTGCTTAGTCTAACCCACCAGTAACCCTAACCTGCTTAGTCTAACCCACCAGTAACCCTAACATGCTTAGTCTAACCCACCAGTAACCCTAACCTGCTTAGTCTAACCCACCAGTAACCCTAACCTGCTTAGTCTAACCCACCAGTAACCCTAACCTGCTTAGTCTAACCCACCAGTAACCCTAACCTGCTTAGTCTAACCCACCAGTAAACCTAACCTGCTTAGTCTAACCCACCAGTAACCCTGACCTGCTTAGTCTAACCCACCAGTAACCCTAACCTGCTTAGTCTAACCCACCAGTAACCCTAACCTGTCTAACCCACCAGTAACCCTAACATGCTTAGTCTAACCCACCAGTAACCCTAACCTGTCTAACCCACCAGTAACCCTAACCTGTCTAACCCACCAGTAACCCTAACATGCTTAGTCTAACCCACCAGTAACCCTAACCTGCTTAGTCTAACCCACCAGTAACCCTAACCTGTCTAACCCACCAGTAACCCTAACCTGTCTAACCCACCAGTAACCCTAACCTGCTTAGTCTAACCCACCAGTAACCCTAACCTGCTTAGTCTAACCCACCAGTAACCCTGACCTGCTTAGTCTAACTCACCAGTAACCCTAACCTGCTTAGTCTAACCCACCAGTAACCCTAACCTGTCTAACCCACCAGTAACCCTAACCTGTCTAACCCACCAGTAACCCTAACCTGCTTAGTCTAACCCACAAGTAACCCTAACCTGTCTAACCCACCAGTAACCCTAACCTGCTTAGTCTAACCCACCAGTAACCCTAACCTGCTTAGTCTAACCCACCAGTAACCCTAACCTGTCTAACCCACCAGTAAACCTAACCTGCTTAGTCTAACTCACCAGTAACCCTAACCTGCTTAGTCTAACCCACCAGTAACCCTAACCTGCTTAGTCTAACCCACCAGTAACCCTAACCTGTCTAACCCACCAGTAACCCTAACCTGCTTAGTCTAACTCACCAGTAACCCTAACCTGCTTAGTCTAACCCACCAGTAACCCTAACCTGTCTAACCCACCAGTAACCCTAACCTGCTTAGTCTAACCCACCAGTAACCCTAACCTGCTTAGTCTAACCCACCAGTAACCCTAACCTGCTTAGTCTAACCCACCAGTAACCCTAACCTGTCTAACCCACCAGTAAACCTAACCTGCTTAGTCTAACCCACCAGTAACCCTAACCTGCTTAGTCTAACCCACCAGTAACCCTAACCTGCTTAGTCTAACCCACCAGTAACCCTAACCTGCTTAGTCTAACTCACCATTCCTGCCGCAAGCTTTGGACCATTACACTGGATCATCGCAGCTAGCTAGCTAAAACCAAGTGGCTACCGTCTCAGTCCCGACGCAAGCACCAGTTAGCCTTGAGCTAGCCTCGAGCTAGGCCCATCTCCCGGCCAGCCGACTGAGTTTACCAGCTAACTCTTGGGCTACAATACCGCTTTTGCCAATTGGCTTTGACCCTTTATTGCCGACACAGAGCCCCGCCGATCCATCATGACTGGTCTGCCGATGTAATCGTCCAATGTGGTTTCAACAGGCGTTTCCATTGTGATGTCACCGAAGACCCATCTGCTAGCCCGGCCCACTAGCTTTCTGAACGCCGTGTCTCCAGCTCGCCTAGCGTAGTAGCGACTACTGAACGGCTCCCTGACTCACCTATTGCTGCTCATTGGACCCTATGATCACTCGACTACACAGCTGATGCCTGCTGGCCTGTTCATTGACACTGTACCTCTTTTTGTTAATCAGTCGGCCCCAGCCTCGAACTCAGGTCCTGTGTGTACCTAACTGACCCTCTCTGCCCATTCATCACCATTTACCTGTCAGCCCCAGCCTAGAACTCAGGTCCTGTGTGTACCTAACTGACCCTCTCTGCCCATTCATCACCATTTACCTGTCAGCCCCAGCCTAGAACTCAGGTCCTGTGTGTATCTAACTGACCCTCTCTGCCCATTCATCACCATTTACCTGTCAGCCCCAGCCTAGAACTCAGGTCCTGTGTGTATCTAACTGACCCTCTCTGCCCATTCATCACCATTTACCTGTCAGCCCCAGCCTAGAACTCAGGTCCTGTGTGTACCTAACTGACCCTCTCTGCCCATTCATCACCATTTACCTGTCAGCGCCAGCCTAGAACTCAGGTCCTGTATGTACCTGACTGACATCTCTGCCCATTCATCACCATTTACTCGTTGTCGTCTTAGCTCTCCCGACCAACACCCCATGATTGCTTTACGCCTATCTCTAATGTCAATATGCCTTGTCTACTGCTGTGTTGGTTATTTACTATTGTTTTATTTCACTGTAGATCCCCCAGTCCCGCTCAACATGCCTTAGATAGCTCTTTTGTCCCACCCCCATGCATGCGGAGACCTCACCTTGCTTAACTGGTGCCTCCAGAGATGCAACCTCTCTCACCGTCATTCAATGCCTAGGTTTATTTCCACTGTACTCACATCCTACCATACCCTTGTCTGTACGTTATGCCCTGAATCTATTCCACCAAGCCCAGAAATCTGCTCCTTTTATTCTCTGTTCCCAATGCACTAGACGATCAGTTCTTACAGCCTTAGCCGTACCCTCATCCTACTCCTCCTCTGTTCCTCTGGTGATGTAGAGGTTAATCCAGGTCCTGCAGTGCCTAGCTCCACTCCCATTCCCCAGGTGCTCTCATTTGTTGACTTCTGTAACAGTAAAAGCCTTGGTTTCATGCATGTTAACATCAGAAGCCTCCTCCCTAAGTCTGTTTCATTCACTGCTTCAGCACACTCCGCCAAACCTGATGTCTGAGCCTTGTATGAATCATGGCTTAGGAGGTCCACCAAAAATTATAACATTTCCATCCCCAACTACAACATTTTCCGTCAAGATAACAGATCGCTGCCCACACCTGCCCACCCGTCCAGCATCACTACTCTAGACGGCTCTGACTTAGAATACGTGGACAACTACAAATACCTAGGTGTCTGGTTAGACTGTAAACTCTCCTTCCAGACTCACATTAAGCATCTCCAATCCAAAATTAAATCTAGAATCGGCTTCCTATTTCGCAAACAAAGCCTCCTTCTCTCATGCTGCCAAAGATAACCTCGTGAAACTGACTATCCTACCGATCCTTGACTTCGGCAATGTCATTTACAAAATAGCCTCCAACACTCTACTCAGCAAATTGGATGCAGTCTATCACAGAGCCATCCGTTTTGTCATCAAAGCCCCATATACTACCCACCACTGTGACCTGTATGCTCTCGTTGGCTGGCCCTCGCTACATATCCGTCGCCAAACCCATTGGCTCCAGGTAATCTACAAACCTTTGCTAGGTAAAGCCCCGCCTTATCTCAGCTCACTGGTCACCATAGCAGCACCCACTAGTAGCACGCGCTCCAGCAGGTATATCTCCCTGGTCACCCCCAAAGCCAATTCCTCCTTTGGTCGTCTTTCCTTCCAGTTCTCTGCTGCCAATGACTGGAACGAACTGCAAAAATCTCTGAAGCTGGAGACTCACATCTCCCTCACTAGCTTTAAGCACCAGCTGTCAGAGCAGTTTACAGATCACTGCACCTGTACATAGCCCATCTGTAAACTGCCCATCTACCTACCTCATCCACATACTGGTATTTGTTTATTTATTTTGCTCCTTTGCACCCCAGTATCTCTACCTGCACATTAATCTTCTGCCGATCTACCATTCCAGTGTTTAATTGCTATATTGTAATTACTTCGCCACCATGGCCTATTTATTTCCTTAACTTACCTCATTTGCACTCACTGTATATAGACTTGTTTTCTTTTGTTCTACTGTATAAAATGGCTGTATGTTTTGTTTATCCCATGTGTAACTCTGTGTCGTTGTAACTGTCGAACTGCTTTGCTTTATCTTGGCCAGGTCGCAATTGTAAATGAGAACTTGTTCTCAACTGGCCTACCTGGTTAAATAAAGGTGTTCTCAACTAGCCTACCTGGTTAAATAAAGGTGTTCTCAACTAGCCTACCTGGTTAAATAAAGGTGTTCTCAACTAGCCTACCTGGTTAAATAAAGGTGTTCTCAACTAGCCTACCTGGTTAAATAAAGGTGTTCTCAACTAGCCTACCTGGTTAAATAAAGGTGTTCTCAACTAGCCTACCTGGTTAAATAAAGGTGTTCTCAACTGGCCTTCCTGGTTAAATAAAGGTGTTCTCAACTAGCCTACCTGGTTAAATAAAGGTGTTCTCAACTAGCCTACCTGGTTAAATAAAGGTGTTCTCAACTAGCCTACCTGGTTAAATAAAGGTGTTCTCAACTAGCCTACCTGGTTAAATAAAGGTGTTCTCAACTGGCCTACCTGGTTAAATAAAGGTGTTCTCAACTAGCCTACCTGGTTAAATAAAGGTGTTCTCAACTGGCCTACCTGGTTAAATAAAGGTGTTCTCAACTGGCCTACCTGGTTAAATAAAGGTGTTCTCAACTGGCCTACCTGGTTAAATAAAGGTGTTCTCAACTGGCCTACCTGGTTAAATAAAGGTGTTCTCAACTAGCCTACCTGGTTAAATAAAGGTGTTCTCAACTAGCCTACCTGGTTAAATAAAGGTGTTCTCAACTGGCCTACCTGGTTAAATAAAGGTGTTCTCAACTGGCCTACCTGGTTAAATAAAGGTGTTCTCAACTGGCCTACCTGGTTAAATAAAGGTGTTCTCAACTAGCCTACCTGGTTAAATAAAGGTGTTCTCAACTGGCCTACCTGGTTAAATAAAGGTGTTCTCAACTAGCCTACCTGGTTAAATAAAGGTGTTCTCAACTAGCCTACCTGGTTAAATAAAGGTGTTCTCAACTGGCCTACCTGGTTAAATAAAGGTGTTCTCAACTAGCCTACCTGGTTAAATAAAGGTGTTCTCAACTGGCCTACCTGGTTAAATAAAGGTGTTCTCAACTGGCCTACCTGGTTAAATAAAGGTGTTCTCAACTGGCCTACCTGGTTAAATAAAGGTGTTCTCAACTAGCCTACCTGGTTAAATAAAGGTGTTCTCAACTAGCCTACCTGGTTAAATAAAGGTGTTCTCAACTGGCCTACCTGGTTAAATAAAGGTGTTCTCAACTAGTCTACCTGGTTAAATAAAGGTGTTCTCAACTAGCCTACCTGGTTAAATAAAGGTGTTCTCAACTGGCCTACCTGGTTAAATAAAGGTGTTCTCAACTAGCCTACCTGGTTAAATAAAGGTGTTCTCAACTAGCCTACCTGGTTAAATAAAGGTGTTCTCAACTAGCCTACCTGGTTAAATAAAGGTGTTCTCAACTAGCCTACCTGGTTAAATAAAGGTGTTCTCAACTAGCCTACCTGGTTAAATAAAGGTGTTCTCACCTAGCCTACCTGGTTAAATAAAGGTGTTCTCAACTAGCCTACCTGGTTAAATAAAGGTGTTCTCAACTAGCCTACCTGGTTAAATAAAGGTGTTCTCAACTGGCCTACCTGGTTAAATAAAGGTGTTCTCAACTAGCCTACCTGGTTAAATAAAGGTGTTCTCAACTAGCCTACCTGGTTAAATAAAGGTGTTCTCAACTGGCCTACCTGGTTAAATAAAGGTGTTCTCAACTAGCCTACCTGGTTAAATAAAGGTGTTCTCAACTAGCCTACCTGGTTAAATAAAGGTGTTCTCCACTAGCCTACCTGGTTAAATAAAGGTGACTATTTTCCCTTTTTTTGAAACACTTCTGCTTCATCATGTTAATTTGATAGATGTTGTTGTTTCTAAATATACATGTATAAGTAGCTATCCCCAGCCTAGTGTACAGTACAGACCTTTCCTTTGAATGGCTGAAACTATTCTAACCTCTACCATAAAGGCCTGATTGGTGGAGCCCTGCAGGGATGGTTGTCCTTCTGGAAGTTTCTCCCTTCTCCACAGAGGAACTCTGGAGCTCTGTCAGAGTGACCATCGGGTTCTTGGTCACCTCCCTGACCAAGGCCCTTCTCCCCAAATTGCTCAGTTTGGCAGGACGCCCAGCTCTAGGAAGAGGCTTGGTGGTTCCAATCTTCTTTCAGAATGCACTGTATAGGACTTGATTTATTTATTTAGTTGACTATGTGTTTTTCCATGTATGAATCTGTTATTGAATGCGGCTTAGACTCTAGGTCATTTCTTTCTGATTGAGCCGACATCTGAAATGTGTCATCCCCAACACGGTAACATTGCCTTAAAGATGCATGATCTACATGCCTGATCAGATTAAATCCAAGGATGCAAAGCTTTTCACTATAATATAATGTATCAGCTGTGAGCTCAAGATTTCTACGCTTCACATCAGGTTTTTTGAAAATGTTGACGTTTCCAAGTCTTAAAGTCAGATACAGATATACTATTCTACTATTCTTGGCACCCCAGAACAGAAACTCTCTGGTATTCTTGGCACCCCAGAACAGAAACTCTCTGGTATTCTTGGCACCCCAGAACAGAAACTCTCTGGTATTCTTGGCATCCCAGAACAGAAAATCTCTGTTATGTTACTTTCTATCCACAAGAAATGACAGTACATCAACACATGTTTCACTGTTCTTGACTGATTGGCTTATTTGGTAATGCAGGTAGTATGTTAGCGTCTTGGTAATGTATTAGATTCCTGTGTTGTTTTAAAGGTAATGTATTAGATTCCTGTGTTGTTTTAAAGGTAATGTATTAGGTGTCTGTGTTGTTTTAAAGGTAATGTATTAGGTTCCTGTGTTGTTTTAAAGGTAATGTATCAGGTTCCTGTGTTGTTTTAAAGGTAATGTATCAGGTTCCTGTGTTGTTTTAAAGGTAATGTATTAGGTTCCTGTGTTGTTTTAAAGGTAATGTATCAAGTTCCTGTGTTGTTTTAAAGGTAATGTATTAGGTTCCCGTGTTGTTTTAAAGGTAATGTATTAGGTGTCTGTGTTGTTTTAAAGGTAATGTATTAGGTTCCTGTGTTGTTTTAAAGGTAATGTATCAGGTTCCTGTGTTGTTTTAAAGGTAATGTATTAGGTTCCTGTGTTGTTTTAAAGGTAATGTATCAGGTTCCTGTGTTGTTTTAAAGGTAATGTATTAGGTTCCTGTGTTGTTTTAAAGGTAATGTATTAGGTTCCTGTGTTGTTTTAAAGGTAATGTATTAGGTGTCTGTGTTGTTTTAAAGGTAATGTATTAGGTTCCTGTGTTGTTTTAAAGGTAATGTATTAGGTGTCTGTGTTGTTTTAAAGGTAATGTATTAGGTTCCTGTGTTGTTTTAAAGGTAATGTATCAGGTTCCTGTGTTGTTTTAAAGGTAATGTATTAGGTTCCTGTGTTGTTTTAAAGGTAATGTATCAGGTTCCTGTGTTGTTTTAAAGGTAATGTATCAGGTTCCTGTGTTGTTTTAAAGGTAATGTATCAGGTTCCTGTGTTGTTTTAAAGGTAATGTATTAGGTTCCTGTGTTGTTTTAAAGGTAATGTATCAGGTTCCTGTGTTGTTTTAAAGGTAATGTATTAGGTTCCCGTGTTGTTTTAAAGGTAATGTATTAGGTGTCTGTGTTGTTTTAAAGGTAATGTATTAGGTTCCTGTGTTGTTTTAAAGGTAATGTATCAGGTTCCTGTGTTGTTTTAAAGGTAATGTATTAGGTTCCTGTGTTGTTTTAAAGGTAATGTATCAGGTTCCTGTGTTGTTTTAAAGGTAATGTATTAGGTTCCTGTGTTGTTTTAAAGGTAATGTATTAGGTTCCTGTGTTGTTTTAAAGGTAATGTATTAGGTGTCTGTGTTGTTTTAAAGGTAATGTATTAGGTTCCTGTGTTGTTTTAAAGGTAATGTATTAGGTGTCTGTGTTGTTTTAAAGGTAATGTATTAGGTTCCTGTGTTGTTTTAAAGGTAATGTATCAGGTTCCTGTGTTGTTTTAAAGGTAATGTATTAGGTTCCTGTGTTGTTTTAAAGGTAATGTATCAGGTTCCTGTGTTGTTTTAAAGGTAATGTATTAGGTTCCTGTGTTGTTTTAAAGGTAATGTATTAGGTTCCTGTGTTGTTTTAAAGGTAATGTATTAGGTTCCTGTGTTGTTTTAAAGGTAATGTATTAGGTTCCTGTGTTGTTTTAAAGGTAATGTATTAGGTTCCTGTGTTGTTTTAAAGGTAATGTATCAGGTTCCTGTGTTGTTTTAAAGGTAATGTATCAGGTTCCTGTGTTGTTTTAAAGGTAATGTATTAGGTTCCTGTGTTGTTTTAAAGGTAATGTATTAGGTTCCTGTGTTGTTTTAAAGGTAATGTATTAGGTTCCTGTGTTGTTTTAAAGGTAATGTATTAGGTTCCTGTGTTGTTTTAAAGGTAATGTATTAGGTTCCTGTGTTGTTTTAAAGGTAATGTATTAGGTTCCTGTGTTGTTTTAAAGGTAATGTATCAGGTTCCTGTGTTGTTTTAAAGGTAATGTATCAGGTTCCTGTGTTGTTTTAAAGGTAATGTATTAGGTTCCTGTGTTGTTTTAAAGGTAATGTATCAAGTTCCTGTGTTGTTTTAAAGGTAATGTATTAGGTTCCCGTGTTGTTTTAAAGGTAATGTATTAGGTGTCTGTGTTGTTTTAAAGGTAATGTATTAGGTTCCTGTGTTGTTTTAAAGGTAATGTATCAGGTTCCTGTGTTGTTTTAAAGGTAATGTATTAGGTTCCTGTGTTGTTTTAAAGGTAATGTATCAGGTTCCTGTGTTGTTTTAAAGGTAATGTATTAGGTTCCTGTGTTGTTTTAAAGGTAATGTATTAGGTTCCTGTGTTGTTTTAAAGGTAATGTATTAGGTGTCTGTGTTGTTTTAAAGGTAATGTATTAGGTTCCTGTGTTGTTTTAAAGGTAATGTATTAGGTGTCTGTGTTGTTTTAAAGGTAATGTATTAGGTTCCTGTGTTGTTTTAAAGGTAATGTATCAGGTTCCTGTGTTGTTTTAAAGGTAATGTATTAGGTTCCTGTGTTGTTTTAAAGGTAATGTATCAGGTTCCTGTGTTGTTTTAAAGGTAATGTATCAGGTTCCTGTGTTGTTTTAAAGGTAATGTATCAGGTTCCTGTGTTGTTTTAAAGGTAATGTATTAGGTTCCTGTGTTGTTTTAAAGGTAATGTATCAGGTTCCTGTGTTGTTTTAAAGGTAATGTATTAGGTTCCCGTGTTGTTTTAAAGGTAATGTATTAGGTGTCTGTGTTGTTTTAAAGGTCATGTATTAGGTTCCTGTGTTGTTTTAAAGGTAATGTATCAGGTTCCTGTGTTGTTTTAAAGGTAATGTATTAGGTTCCTGTGTTGTTTTAAAGGTAATGTATCAGGTTCCTGTGTTGTTTTAAAGGTAATGTATTAGGTTCCTGTGTTGTTTTAAAGGTAATGTATTAGGTTCCTGTGTTGTTTTAAAGGTAATGTATTAGGTGTCTGTGTTGTTTTAAAGGTAATGTATTAGGTTCCTGTGTTGTTTTAAAGGTAATGTATTAGGTGTCTGTGTTGTTTTAAAGGTAATGTATTAGGTTCCTGTGTTGTTTTAAAGGTAATGTATCAGGTTCCTGTGTTGTTTTAAAGGTAATGTATTAGGTTCCTGTGTTGTTTTAAAGGTAATGTATCAGGTTCCTGTGTTGTTTTAAAGGTAATGTATTAGGTTCCTGTGTTGTTTTAAAGGTAATGTATTAGGTTCCTGTGTTGTTTTAAAGGTAATGTATTAGGTTCCTGTGTTGTTTTAAAGGTAATGTATTAGGTTCCTGTGTTGTTGTAAAGGTAATGTATTAGGTTCCTGTGTTGTTTTAAAGGTAATGTATCAGGTTCCTGTGTTGTTTTAAAGGTAATGTATCAGGTTCCTGTGTTGTTTTAAAGGTAATGTATTAGGTTCCTGTGTTGTTTTAAAGGTAATGTATTAGGTTCCTGTGTTGTTTTAAAGGTAATGTATTAGGTTCCTGTGTTGTTTTAAAGGTAATGTATTAGGTTCCTGTGTTGTTTTAAAGGTAATGTATTAGGTTCCTGTGTTGTTTTAAAGGTAATGTATTAGGTTCCTGTGTTGTTTTAAAGGTAATGTATCAGGTTCCTGTGTTGTTTTAAAGGTAATGTATCAGGTTCCTGTGTTGTTTTAAAGGTAATGTATTAGGTTCCTGTGTTGTTTTAAAGGTAATGTATTAGGTTCCTGTGTTGTTTTAAAGGTAATGTATCAGGTTCCTGTGTTGTTTTAAAGGTAATGTATCAGGTTCCTGTGTTGTTTTAAAGGTAATGTATTAGGTTCCTGTGTTGTTTTAAAGGTAATGTATCAGGTTCCTGTGTTGTTTTAAAGGTAATGTATCAGGTTCCTGTGTTGTTTTAAAGGTAATGTATCAGGTTCCTGTGTTGTTTTAAAGGTAATGTATCAGGTTCCTGTGTTGTTTTAAAGGTAATGTATTAGGTTCCTGTGTTGTTTTAAAGGTAATGTATCAGGTTCCTGTGTTGTTTTAAAGGTAATGTATCAGGTTCCTGTGTTGTTTTAAAGGTAATGTATCAGGTTCCTGTGTTGTTTTAAAGGTAATGTATCAGGTTCCTGTGTTGTTTTAAAGGTAATGTATTAGGTTCCTGTGTTGTTTTAAAGGTAATGTATTAGGTTCCTGTGTTGTTTTAAAGGTAATGTATTAGGTTCCTGTGTTGTTTTAAAGGTAATGTATCAGGTGTCTGTGTTGTTTTAAAGGTAATGTATTAGGTTCCTGTGTTGTTTTAAAGGTAATGTATTAGGTTCCTGTGTTGTTTTAAAGGTAATGTATCAGGTTCCTGTGTTGTTTTAAAGGTAATGTATCAGGTTCCTGTGTTGTTTTAAAGGTAATGTATTAGGTTCCTGTGTTGTTTTAAAGGTAATGTATTAGGTTCCTGTGTTGTTTTAAAGGTAATGTATCAGGTTCCTGTGTTGTTTTAAAGGTAATGTATCAGGTTCCTGTGTTGTTTTAAAGGTAATGTATCAGGTTCCTGTGTTGTTTTAAAGGTAATGTATTAGGTTCCTGTGTTGTTTTAAAGGTAATGTATTAGGTTCCTGTGTTGTTTTAAAGGTAATGTATCAGGTTCCTGTGTTGTTTTAAAGGTAATGTATCAGGTTCCTGTGTTGTTTTAAAGGTAATGTATTAGGTTCCTGTGTTGTTTTAAAGGTAATGTATCAGGTTCCTGTGTTGTTTTAAAGGTAATGTATTAGGTTCCTGTGTTGTTTTAAAGGTAATGTATCAGGTTCCTGTGTTGTTTTAAAGGTAATGTATCAGGTTCCTGTGTTGTTTTAAAGGTAATGTATTAGGTTCCTGTGTTGTTTTAAAGGTAATGTATCAGGTTCCTGTGTTGTTTTAAAGGTAATGTATTAGGTTCCTGTGTTGTTTTAAAGGTAATGTATTAGGTTCCTGTGTTGTTTTAAAGGTAATGTATTAGGTTCCTGTGTTGTTTTAAAGGTAATGTATCAGGTGTCTGTGTTGTTTTAAAGGTAATGTATTAGGTTCCTGTGTTGTTTTAAAGGTAATGTATCAGGTTCCTGTGTTGTTTTAAAGGTAATGTATTAGGTTCCTGTGTTGTTTTAAAGGTAATGTATCAGGTGTCTGTGTTGTTTTAAAGGTAATGTATTAGGTTCCTGTGTTGTTTTAAAGGTAATGTATCAGGTTCCTGTGTTGTTTTAAAGGTAATGTATTAGATTCCTGTGTTGTTTTAAAGGTAATGTATTAGATTCCTGTGTTGTTTTAAAGGTAATGTATTAGGTTCCTGTGTTGTTTTAAAGGTAATGTATTAGGTTCCTGTGTTGTTTTAAAGGTAATGTATCAGGTTCCTGTGTTGTTTTAAAGGTAATGTATTAGATTCCTGTGTTGTTTTAAAGGTAATGTATTAGATTCCTGTGTTGTTTTAAAGGTAATGTATTAGGTTCCTGTGTTGTTTTAAAGGTAATGTATTAGATTCCTGTGTTGTTTTAAAGGTAATGTATCAGGTTCCTGTGTTGTTTTAAAGGTAATGTATTAGGTTCCTGTGTTGTTTTAAAGGTAATGTATCAGGTTCCTGTGTTGTTTTAAAGGTAATGTATCAGGTTCCTGTGTTGTTTTAAAGGTAATGTATCAGGTTCCTGTGTTGTTTTAAAGGTAATGTATCAGGTTCCTGTGTTGTCTTAAAGGTAATGTATTAGGTTCCTGTGTTGTTTTAAAGGTAATGTATTAGATTCCTGTGTTGTTTTAAAGGTAATGTATCAGGTTCCTGTGTTGTTTTAAAGGTAATGTATTAGGTTCCTGTGTTGTTTTAAAGGTAATGTATTAGGTTCCTGTGTTGTTTTAAAGGTAATGTATTAGGTTCCTGTGTTGTTTTAAAGGTAATGTATCAGGTTCCTGTGTTGTTTTAAAGGTAATGTATCAGGTTCCTGTGTTGTTTTAAAGGTAATGTATTAGGTTCCTGTGTTGTTTTAAAGGTAATGTATCAGGTTCCTGTGTTTTAAAGGTAATGTATTAGGTTCCTGTGTTGTTTTAAAGGTAATGTATTAGGTTCCTGTGTTTTAAAGGTAATGTATCCAAAGGTATACAGACACACAACACAGTCAGTCAGTCAGTCTGTTGTTTAATGTATAATAGCCTAATGAATATCCCTTATCTCAGTCTGGCATAATAATCCTTTAGCACCTGGAAACACTGGACAATAAATACATTCACAAATATGATTCACTTTCAGGTCTGTGCTGTATCAGGCCGAATCCGACCCGAGGTAAGAGCTCGTAAATGGAACGTTATTCCCTTTTCATGTACCCTGTCTGTGTATT
The DNA here is from genome assembly GCF_057628025.1 of Oncorhynchus mykiss. Lineage (NCBI taxonomy): Eukaryota > Metazoa > Chordata > Actinopteri > Salmoniformes > Salmonidae > Oncorhynchus > Oncorhynchus mykiss. The sequence goes on from NC_143040.1 coordinate 74,388,856, forward strand.
CTGACCTTGAACATCAGCATGAGAATAGCACCCTGTCTGTGTATTCTGACCTTGAACATCAGCATGAGAATAGCACCCTGTCTGTGTATTCTGACCTTGAACATCAGCATGAGAATAGCACCCTGTCTGTGTATTCTGACCTTGAACATCAGCATGAGAATAGCACCCTGTCTGTGTATTCTGACCTTGAACATCAGCATGAGAATAGCACCCTGTCTGTGTATTCTGACCTTGAACATCAGCATGAGAATAGCACCCTGTCTGTGTATTCTGACCTTGAACATCAGCATGAGAATAGCACCCTGTCTGTGTATTCTGACCTTGTACATCAGCATGAGAATAGCACCCTGTCTGTGTATTCTGACCTTGAACAACAGCATGAGAATAGCACCCTGTCTGTGTATTCTGACCTTGAACATCAGCATGAGAATAGCACCCTCCCTGTCTGTGTATTCTGACCTTGAACTACAGCATGATAATAGCACCCTGTCTGTGTATTCTGACCTTGAACAACAGCATGAGAATAGCACCCTGTCTGTGTATTCTGACCTTGAACATCAGCATGAGAATAGCACCCTGTCTGTGTATTCTGACCTTGAACATCAGCATGAGAATAGCACCCTGTCTGTGTATTCTGACCTTGAACATCAGCATGAGAATAGCACCCTGTCTGTGTATTTTGACCTTGAACATCAGCATGAGAATAGCACCCTCCCTGTCTGTGTATTCTGACCTTGAACTACAGCATGAGAATAGCACCCTGTCTGTGTATTCTGACCTTGAACAACAGCATGAGAATAGCACCCTGTCTGTGTATTCTGACCTTGAACATCAGCATGAGAATAGCACCCTGTCTGTGTATTCTGACCTTGAACATCAGCATGAGAATAGCACCCTGTCTGTGTATTCTGACCTTGAACATCAGCATGAGAATAGCACCCTGTCTGTGTATTCTGACCTTGAACATCAGCATGAGAATAGCACCCTGTCTGTGTATTCTGACCTTGAACATCAGCATGAGAATAGCACCCTGTCTGTGTATTCTGACCTTGAACTACAGCATGAGAATAGCACCCTGTCTGTGTATTCTGACCTTGAACATCAGCATGAGAATAGCACCCTGTCTGTGTATTCTGACCTTGAACATCAGCATGAGAATAGCACCCTGTCTGTGTATTCTGACCTTGAACATCAGCATGAGAATAGCACCCTGTCTGTGTATTCTGACCTTGAACATCAGCATGAGAATAGCACCCTGTCTGTGTATTCTGACCTTGAACATCAGCATGAGAATAGCACCCTGTCTGTGTATTCTGACCTTGAACATCAGCATGAGAATAGCACCCTGTCTGTGTATTCTGACCTTGTACATCAGCATGAGAATAGCACCCTGTCTGTGTATTCTGACCTTGAACAACAGCATGAGAATAGCACCCTGTCTGTGTATTCTGACCTTGAACATCAGCATGAGAATAGCACCCTCCCTGTCTGTGTATTCTGACCTTGAACTACAGCATGAGAATAGCACCCTGTCTGTGTATTCTGACCTTGAACATCAGCATGAGAATAGCACCCTGTCTGTGTATTCTGACCTTGTACATCAGCATGAGAATAGCACCCTGTCTGTGTATTCTGACCTTGAACAACAGCATGAGAATAGCACCCTGTCTGTGTATTCTGACCTTGAACATCAGCATGAGAATAGCACCCTGTCTGTGTATTTTGACCTTGAACATCAGCATGAGAATAGCACCCTCCCTGTCTGTGTATTCTGACCTTGAACTACAGCATGAGAATAGCACCCTGTCTGTGTATTCTGACCTTGAACAACAGCATGAGAATAGCACCCTGTCTGTGTATTCTGACCTTGAACATCAGCATGAGAATAGCACCCTGTCTGTGTATTCTGACCTTGAACATCAGCATGAGAATAGCACCCTGTCTGTGTATTCTGACCTTGAACATCAGCATGAGAATAGCACCCTGTCTGTGTATTCTGACCTTGAACATCAGCATGAGAATAGCACCCTGTCTGTGTATTCTGACCTTGAACATCAGCATGAGAATAGCACCCTGTCTGTGTATTCTGACCTTGAACATCAGCATGAGAATAGCACCCTGTCTGTGTATTCTGACCTTGAACATCAGCATGAGAATAGCACCCTGTCTGTGTATTCTGACCTTGTACATCAGCATGAGAATAGCACCCTGTCTGTGTATTCTGACCTTGAACAACAGCATGAGAATAGCACCCTGTCTGTGTATTCTGACCTTGAACATCAGCATGAGAATAGCACCCTCCCTGTCTGTGTATTCTGACCTTGAACTACAGCATGATAATAGCACCCTGTCTGTGTATTCTGACCTTGAACAACAGCATGAGAATAGCACCCTGTCTGTGTATTCTGACCTTGAACATCAGCATGAGAATAGCACCCTGTCTGTGTATTCTGACCTTGAACATCAGCATGAGAATAGCACCCTGTCTGTGTATTCTGACCTTGAACATCAGCATGAGAATAGCACCCTGTCTGTGTATTTTGACCTTGAACATCAGCATGAGAATAGCACCCTCCCTGTCTGTGTATTCTGACCTTGAACTACAGCATGAGAATAGCACCCTGTCTGTGTATTCTGACCTTGAACAACAGCATGAGAATAGCACCCTGTCTGTGTATTCTGACCTTGAACATCAGCATGAGAATAGCACCCTGTCTGTGTATTCTGACCTTGAACATCAGCATGAGAATAGCACCCTGTCTGTGTATTCTGACCTTGAACATCAGCATGAGAATAGCACCCTGTCTGTGTATTCTGACCTTGAACATCAGCATGAGAATAGCACCCTGTCTGTGTATTCTGACCTTGAACATCAGCATGAGAATATCAACGCTATTCGTTTGGGTTGGAGATCTAAGACATGAGATGTGTCTACAGATACGCTGTATTCTAACATTAAAAGGTACACAGTATTTAAAGGGATGGCTTCAGATATGCTGTATTCTAACATTAAAAGGTTTGCAGTATTTAAAGGGATGGCTTCAGATACGCTGTCTTCTAACATGAAAAGGTGTGCAGTATTTAAAGGGATGGCTTCATATAAATATACTGAAAACCCTATTGAATAAAAACTCCATGAGAAAATCTGTTGGGCAGCAAGTGGGAGGGTTTTCCTCGGTTGAATGATGTTTATTCAGAGCGCAAGGGAACCACGCCTGCAGAGCGCAAGGGAACCACCGCAAGGGAACCACCGCAAGGGAACCACGCCTGCAGAGCGCATTACGAGAATGAATAAGCAAAGTCTGAATACCAAATTCTGAGAAGCGTGTAGGAAAGGCCTGCGGGGGGGGGAAAGTGTAAATTCCTACATCGGAATCGTCCCCTTTGCGTAAAAGCAAATCCAAACTATATCCCCATAGGAGATCCACAACCAGCTGAAATCATAAGAGACCACTAGGTCCCACTAGGTCTCACTAGGTCTGAGCACCGTGTTAAAACACCCGGTGGTACAATCAGGCACAATGACACACTGACTAGGGATGGATGGTTTAACACTTGACTAGGGGTGGTTTAACACTTGACTAGGGGTGGATGGTTTAACACTTGACTAGGGGTGGATGGTTTAACACTTGACTAGGGGTGGATGGTTTAACACTTGACTAGGGGTGGATGGTTTAACACTTGACTAGGGGTGGTTTAACACTTGACTAGGGGTGGATGGTTTAACACTTGACTAGGGGTGGATGGTTTAACACTTGACTAGGGGTGGTTTAACACTTGACTAGGGGTGGATGGTTTAACACTTGACTAGGGGTGGATGGTTTAACACTTGACTAGGGGTGGATGGTTTAACACTTGACTAGGGGTGGATGGTTTAACACTTGACTAGGGGTGGTTTAACACTTGACTAGGGGTGGATGGTTTAACACTTGACTAGGGGTGGATGGTTTAACACTTGACTAGGGGTGGATGGTTTAACACTTGACTAGGGATGGATGGTTTAACACTTGACTAGGGGTGGATGGTTTAACACTTGACTAGGGGTGGTTTAACACTTGACTAGGGATGGGTGGTTTAACACTTGACTAGGGGTGGATGGTTTAACACTTGACTAGGGGTGGTTTAACACTTGACTAGGGGTGGATGGTTTAACACTTGACTAGGGGTGGTTTAACACTTGACTAGGGGTGGTTTAACACTTGACTAGGGGTGGATGGTTTAACACTTGACTAGGGGTGGTTTAACACTTGACTAGGGATGGATGGTTTAACACTTGACTAGGGGTGGATGGTTGAACACTTGACTAGGGGTGGATGGTTTAAAACTTGGCTAGAGGTGGTTTAACACTTGACTAGGGGTGGATGGTTTAACACTTGACTAGGGATGGATGGTTTAACACTTGACTAGGGGTGGATGGTTTAACACTTGACTAGGGTGGTTTAACACTTGACTAGGGGTGGTTTAACACTTGACTAGGGGTGGGTGGTTTAACACCTGACTAGGGGTGGATGGTTTAACACTTGACTAGGGGTGGGTTAACACTTGACTATGGGTGGTTTAACACTTGACTAGGGGTGGGTGGTTTAACACTTGACTAGGGGTGGATGGTTTAACACTTGACTAGGGGTGGTTTAACACTTGACTAGGGGTGGTTTAACACTTGACTAGGGATGGATGGTTTAACACTTGACTAGGGGTGGATGGTTTAACACTTGACTAGGGGTGGATGGTTTTACACTTGACTAGGGATGGATGGTTTAACACTTGACTAGGGGTGGATGGTTTAACACTTGACTAGGGGTGGTTTAACACTTGACTAGGGGTGGATGGTTTAACACTTGACTAGGGGTGAATGGTTTAACACTTGACTAGGGGTGGATGGTTTAACACTTGACTAGGGGTGGATGGTTTACCACTTGACTAGGGGTGGATGGTTTACCACTTGACTAGGGGTGGATGGTTTAACACTTGACTAGGGGTGGATGGTTTAACACTTGACTAGGGGTGGATGGTTTAACACTTGACTAGGGGTGGATGGTTTAACACTTGACTAGGGGTGGATGGTTTAACACTTGACTAGGGGTGGTTTAACACTTGACTAGGGGTGGTTTAACACTTGACATGGGGTGGATGGTTTAACACTTGACTAGGGGTGGATGGTTTAACACTTGACTAGGGGTGGTTTAACACTTGACTAGGGGTGGTTTAACACTTGACTAGGGATGGATGGTTTAACACTTGACTAGGGGTGGATGGTTTAACACTTGACTAGGGGTGGATGGTTTAACACTTGACTAGGGGTGGATGGTTTAACACTTGACTAGGGGTGGTTTAACACTTGACTAGGGGTGGATGGTTTAACACTTGACTAGGGGTGGATGGTTTAACACTTGACTAGGGGTGGATGGTTTAACACTTGACTAGGGGTGGATGGTTTAACACTTGACTAGGGGTGGATGGTTTAACACTTGACTAGGGGTGGATGGTTTAACACTTGACTAGGTGTGGTTTAACACTTGACTAGGGGTGGATGGTTTAACACTTGACTAGGGGTGGATGGTTTAACACTTGACTAGGGGTGGATGGTTTAACACTTGACTAGGGGTGGTTTAACACTTGACTAGGGGTGGATGGTTTAACACTTGACTAGGGGTGGGTGGTTTAACACTTGACTAGGGGTGGATGGTTTAACACTTGACTAGGGGTGGATGGTTTAACACTTGACTAGGGGTGGATGGTTTAACACTTGACTAGGGATGGATGGTTTAACACTTGACTAGGGGTGGTTTAACACTTGACTAGGGATGGGTGGTTTAACACTTGACTAGGGGTGGATGGTTTAACACTTGACTAGGGGTGGATGGTTTAAGACTTGACTAGGGGTGGTTTAACACTTGACTAGGGGTGGATGGTTTAACACTTGACTAGGGGTGGTTTAACACTTGACTAGGGGTGGTTTAACACTTGACTAGGGGTGGATGGTTTAACACTTGACTAGGGGTGGTTTAACACTTGACTAGGGGTGGTTTAACACTTGAATAGGGGTGGATGGGTTAACACTTAAGAATTAGATCTTCACTATGATCTATAGTAGAACTGCATGGAGATCAAAGAGGTTGATAAAGGAGGTGTCTTTACATCTGAGCCATAACAGCTTTTGTGACAGCGGCACCATTGAGGACATTCTCTATGACTTCTATGAGTCGGTTAACAAACATGCATACTGCCCCCTGGAGGCTGTGTCTTTACAGGTATAAAGACAAGGTTGGGGATTTACTGCCCCCTTGGAGGGTGTTGTCTGAACAGGTATAAAGACATGGTTGGGGATTTACTGCCCCCTGGAGGGTGTTGTTCGAACAGGTATAAAGACATGGTTGGGGATTTACTGCCCCCTGGAGGGTGTTGTTCGAACAGGTATAAAGACATGGTTGGGGATTTACTGTCCCCTGGAGGGTGTTGTCTGAACAGGTATAAAGACATGGTTGGGGATTTACTGCCCCCTGGAGTTACGGAATGTTTGCTCAGGAGTATAATTCATTGGCGGATCCCTCCTGATGACCTGGGCGGAATCATGTGATCCTTCCTTAACCAATAGGAAGTCCCACCCAGTTGACTACTTCAGTATGGTGAAAGTCCTCAATGGGGCTGCTGTGCTTTAGGGCTTTAGGGCACTAGAGCTCTCTATCCAAGTCTATGAGGAGAGGCAGTAGAATGGTTCTCTGACTGATGCCTCATGCTGTTAGAAAAATGAGGTCTTCTCCTGGAGCACCTTTCAAAACTAGACTGGCTATAAAAATAAAACTTCATTCATAACTTAAACAAAACGTGAATGAAAAAGGTTGCATATCAATAAATCATACATTAAGACTAGTTGTATGAAAGCTTATGAATTGTTCTTCTGTCACGCAATGTAACATAATATACTCACATTTGAACAAAACATCTAAAGTAAGTTTGTTTTTGAAAACAAAGCACTGAGTATTCCAGTATAATATAATAATAATACTAACTGAGACACACACCAACACATTCACAATACAACATGACTTTGGCATGGATCCTTCAGATCAGACTGCTGCCTTGTGGAATTTAGGCGTGTGATTGGTTGGTTGCTTTGTGATGTGATGATAAATGGTTGGTTCTGATAGGTAGCTAGGTGATGAAGTGTGATTTGGTTGTCCCATTGTTTAGCATGGTGAAAGGCATCAGCCCTCCTCGTTGGCTTGTACATGGGTCTGGAACAGATTGGTGTATTGCTAGGAGGATTATGAGATCTGATTGTTGAACTGCCCTGGGTACTTCTCAAACCTCCTCTCTGCCTCCTCACTGAAGGCATCACCTGTAGGGGCAATGACACAACAGAACACAATAGTCAGAGACAGAAAGCAATGGAAGAGTCTGGAACAAGAGACAGAAAGCAATGGAAGAGTCTGGAACAAGAAACAAAACGTAAGAAGAGTCTGGTACAAGAGACAAAAGGCAATGGAAGAGTCTGGAACAAGGGACAACAGGTAAGAAGAGTCTGGTACAAGAGACAGAAGGTAAGAAGAGTCTGGAACAAGAAACAAAACGTAAGAAGAGTCTGGTACAAGAGACAAAAGGCAATGGAAGAGTCTGGAACAAGGGACAACAGGTAAGAAGAGTCTGGTACAAGAGACAGAAGGTAAGAAGAGTCTGGAACAAGAGACAAAAGGCAATGGAAGAGTCTGGAATAAGAGACAGAAGGTAAGAAGAGTCTGGAACATGAGACAAAAGGCAATGGAAGAGTCTGGAACAAGGGACAAAAGGTAAGAAGAGTCTGGTACAAGAGACAGAAAGCAATGGAAGAGTCTGGAACAAGAAACCAAAGGCAATGGAATAGTCTGGAACAAGAGACAGAAAGCAATGGAAGAGTCTGGAACAAGAGACAGACAGCAATGGAAGAGTCTGGTACAACAGACAGAAAGCAAGGGAAGAGTCAGGAACAAGAGACAGAAAGCAATGGAAGAGCCTGGAACAATAAATAAAAGGTAATGGAAGAGTTTGGTACAAGAGACAGAAGGCAATGGAAGAGCCTGGTACAAGAGACAGAAAGCAATGGAAGAGTCTGGACACTTAACACGTACGTCTGAAATGGCACCCTATTCTCTATATAGTGCACTAGACAAAAAGTAGTGCACTATATAGGTAACAGGCTGCCCTTATAGATCCAGGTCAGTAACAGGATGCCCTTATAGACCCAGGTCAGTAACAGGCTGCCCTTATAGACCCAGGTCAGTATCAGGCTGCCCTTATAGACCCAGGTCAGTAACAGGCTGCCCTGTAAGTTCCAGGTCAGTAACAGGCTGCCCATATAGACCCAGATCAGTAACGGGATGACCTTATAGACCCAGGTCAGTATCAGGCTGCCCTTATAGACCCAGGTCAGTAACAGGCTGCCCTTATAGACCCAGGTCAGTATCAGGCTGCCCTTATAGACCCAGGTCAGTAACAGGCTACCCTTATAGACCCAGGTCAGTATCAGGATGCCCTTATAGACCCAGGTCAGTATCAGGCTGCCCTTATAGACCCAGGTCAGTAACAGGATGACCTTATAGACCCAGGTCAGTAACAGGATGCCCTTATAGACCCAGGTCAGTATCAGGCTGCCCTTATAGACCCAGGTCAGTAACAGGCTGCCCTTTCAGACCCAGGTCAGTAACAGGCTGCCCTTATAGACCCAGGTCAGTATCAGGATGCCCTTATAGATCCAGGTCAGTAACAGGATGCCCTTATAGACCCAGGTCAGTAACAGGATGCCCTTATAGACCCAGGTCAGTATCAGGCTGCCCTTATAGACCCAGGTCAGTAACAGGCTGCCCTTTCAGACCCAGGTCAGTAACAGGCTGCCCTTATAGACCCAGGTCAGTAACAGGCTGCCCTTATAGACCCAGGTCAGTAACAGGCTGCCCTTATAGACCCAGGTCAGTATCAGGCTGCCCTTATAGACCCAGGTCAGTATCAGGCTGCCCTTATAGACCCAGGTCAGTAACAGGCTGCCCTTTCAGACCCAGGTCAGTAACAGGCTGCCCTTATAGACCCAGGTCAGTAACAGGCTGCCCTTATAGACCCAGGTCAGTAACAGGCTGCCCTTATAGACCCAGGTCAGTATCAGGCTGCCCTTATAGACCCAGGTCAGTATCAGGCTGCCCTTATAGACCCAGGTCAGTAACAGGATGACCTTATAGACCCAGGTCAGTAACAGGATGCCCTTATAGACCCAGGTCAGTATCAGGCTGCCCTTATAGACCCAGGTCAGTAACAGGCTGCCCTTTCAGACCCAGGTCAGTAACAGGCTGCCCTTATAGACCCAGGTCAGTATCAGGATGCCCTTATAGATCCAGGTCAGTAACAGGATGCCCTTATAGACCCAGGTCAGTAACAGGATGCCCTTATAGACCCAGGTCAGTATCAGGCTGCCCTTATAGACCCAGGTCAGTATCAGGCTGCCCTTATAGACCCAGATCAGTAACAGGATGACCATATAGACCCAGGTCAGTAACAGGCTGCCCTTATAGACCCAGGTCAGTAACAGGCTGCCCTTATAGACCCAGGTCAGTATCAGGCTGCCCTTATAGACCCAGGTCGGTAACAGGATGCTCTTATAGACCCAGGTCAGTAACAGGCTGCCCTGTAAGTTCCAGGTCAGTAACAGGCTGCCCATATAGACCCAGATCAGTAACAGGATGACCATATAGACCCAGGTCAGTAACAGGCTGCTCTCTTATAGACCCAGGTCAGTAACAGGCTGCCCTTATAGACCCAGGTCAGTAACAGGCTGCCCTTATAGACCCAGGTCAGTATCAGGATGACCTTATAGACCCAGGTCAGTATCAGGATGACCTTATAGACCCAGGTCAGTAACAGGCTGCCCTTATAGACCCAGGTCAGTAACAGGATGCCCTTTCAGACCCAGGTCAGTAAGTCAGTAACAGGCTGCCCTTATAGACCCAGGTCAGTTTTCCATAACAAATATAGAGGTAGAGCTTCTCACCCATATGGCAATTGTGAAGCCAGATCCGGTGTCCGTCGTATTTGCAATTGCATTTCATGGCATTGTTGGTGAAGTCACTCTCTGCCACTTCAAAGTTTGGATTGATCACAATCTGAAATGATGGAACATCAAACACAATGAGTAAATAATATTGAGTTCACATCATTAAGCCACTGTTCTTCTGTCACTCCGTAGTCTGCACTTAGTCTGACTTTTCAAAGGGTCCAATTAAATGCAGACAGAATATCAGCAGCACAAGTTTGATTTTGATACTTTTTGGGGAAGCACGGTTTGACAACTCATATGTGTAGTTTGCAATATTTATAACCTCACGCAGTTTCCAGTTTTTCGATGTTTAGTCTGATTCAGGGCCTCCCCACGATGTTTTAACAGCAATAGAAAACAAGGTTGTTCACCTGTAAGATGTAGTTTCCTGGTTTGATGTCGGTGATGTCGATCCACTGGCAGTCGATGTCATGGCGATACAGGTCCCAACACCCCACGGTGATGCCCTGCTCTCCGAAGTTAGCACACTCATACCTCTTAGAGATACCTGGAGAACACAGAACCCTCATACCTCTTAGAGATACCTGGAGAACACAGAACCCTCATACCTCTTAGAGATACCTGGAGAACACAGAACCCTCATACCTCTTAGAGATACCTGGAGAACACAGAACACTCATACCTCTTAGAGATACCTGGAGAACACAGAACCCTCATACCTCTTAGAGATACCCAGAGAACACAGATTACACCAATTAGACTTCTACCACCAACAATTACACATCCTCCAAAACAGGATACAGAATGTTCCACTTTGAATGTTGGATGAGATATCCCTGATCCTAACACCCAAATAAAGACGGTTTGATTGGCTGGCCATCTAGTGGAGTATGTTTTGATTGGCTGGACCTCCAATAGTCTACTCTGACTGGCTGGACCTCCAGTAGACTCTGTTCTGATACGTTTCCCTCCCAGACTCACCTTCGTGACACTCAGTGTCCTCCAGACAGAAGGAGGCCTTGTGTCCCTCAGCCACCTTGGTCCCGTTGGACGACAGCAGGTCATAGTGGGTGAAGATATCCATGCTGTGGTAGTGGCTGCATAGGGAACATAATACAGTTGAACCTCAGATCTGAGAGTATAGGTCAGGGATATCTGATCTGAGAGTATAGGTCAGGGGTATCTGATCTGAGAGTATAGTTCAAGGGTATCTGATCTGAGAGTATAGGTCAGGGGTATCTGATCTGACAGTATAGGTCAGGGATATCTGATCTGAGAGTATAGGTCAGGGGTATCTGATCTGAGAGTATAGGTCAGGGGTATCTGATCTGACAGTATAGGTCAGGGATATCTGATCTGAGAGTATAGGTCAGGGGTATCTGATCTGAGAGTATAGGTCAGGGGTATCTGATCTGACAGTATAGGTCAGGGGTATCTGATCTGAGAGTATAGGTCAGGGGTATCTGATCTGAGAGTATAGGTCAGGGATATCTGATCTGAGAGTATAGGTCAGGGCTATCTGATCTGAGAGTATAGGTCAGGGGTATCTGATCTGAGAGTATAGGTCAGGGGTATCTGATCTGAGAGTATAGGTCAGGGATATCTGATCTGAGAGTATAGGTCAGGGCTATCTGATCTGAGAGTATAGGTCAGGGGTATCTGATCTGAGAGTATAGGTCAGGGCTATCTGATCTGAGAGTATAGGTCAGGGCTATCTGATCTGAGAGTATAGGTCAGGGCTATCTGATCTGAGAGTATAGGTCAGGGCTATCTGATCTGAGAGTATAGGTCAGGGGTATCTGATCTGAGAGTATAGGTCAGGGGTATCTGATCTGAGAGTATAGGTCAGGGCTATCTGATCTGAGAGTATAGGTCAGGGGTATCTGATCTGAGAGTATAGGTCAGGGGTATCTGATCTGAGAGTATAGGTCAGGGATATCTGATCTGAGAGTATAGGTCAGGGGTATCTGATCTGAGAGTATAGCTCAGGGCTATCTGATCTGAGAGTATAGGTCAGGGCTATCTGATCTGAGAGTATAGGTCAGGGCTATCTGATCTGAGAGTATAGGTCAGGGGTATCTGATCTGAGAGTATAGGTCAGGGGTATCTGATCTGAGATTAGAGGTCATCGGTATCTGATCTGAGAGTATAGGTCAGGGGTGTCTGATCTGAGAGTATAGGTCAGGGGTATCTGATCTGAGAGTATAGGTCAGGACTATCTGATCTGAGAGTATAGGACAGGGGTATCTGATCTGAGAGTATAGGTCAGGGGTATCTGATCTGAGAGTATAGGTCAGGGGTATCTGATCTGAGAGTATTGGTCAGGGATATCTGATCTGAGAGTATAGGTCAGGGCTATCTGATCTGAGAGTATAGGTCAGGGGTATCTGATCTGAGAGTATAGGTCAGGACTATCTGATCTGAGAGTATAGGTCAGGGCTATCTGATCTGAGAGTATAGGTCAGGGGTATCTGATCTGAGAGTATAGGTCAGGGGTATCTGATCTGAGAGTATAGGTCAGGACTATCTGATCTGAGAGTATAGGTCAGGGGTATCTGATCTGAGAGTATAGGTCAGGGGTATCTGATCTGAGAGTATAGGTCAGGGGTATCTGATCTGAGAGTATAGGTCAGGGATATCTGATCTGAGAGTATAGGTCAGGGCTATCTGATCTGAGAGTATAGGTCAGGGGTATCTGATCTGAGAGTATAGGTCAGAGCTATCTGATCTGAGAGTATAGGTCAGGGCTATCTGATCTGAGAGTATAGGTCAGGGGTATCTGATCTGAGAGTATAGGTCAGGGGTATCTGATCTGAGAGTATAGGTCAGGGATATCTGATCTGAGAGTATAGGTCAGGGCTATCTGATCTGAGAGTATAGGTCAGGGGTATCTGATCTGAGAGTATAGGTCAGGGCTATCTGATCTGAGAGTATAGGTCAGGGCTATCTGATCTGAGAGTATAGGTCAGGGCTATCTGATCTGAGAGTATAGGTCAGGGCTATCTGATCTGAGAGTATAGGTCAGGGGTATCTGATCTGAGAGTATAGGTCAGGGGTATCTGATCTGAGAGTATAGGTCAGGGCTATCTGATCTGAGAGTATAGGTCAGGGGTATCTGATCTGAGAGTATAGGTCAGGGGTATCTGATCTGAGAGTATAGGTCAGGGATATCTGATCTGAGAGTATAGGTCAGGGGTATCTGATCTGAGAGTATAGCTCAGGGCTATCTGATCTGAGAGTATAGGTCAGGGCTATCTGATCTGAGAGTATAGGTCAGGGCTATCTGATCTGAGAGTATAGGTCAGGGCTATCTGATCTGAGAGTATAGGTCAGGGCTATCTGATCTGAGAGTATAGGTCAGGGGTATCTGATCTGAGAGTATAGGTCAGGGGTATCTGATCTGAGAGTATAGGTCAGGGCTATCTGATCTGAGAGTATAGGTCAGGGGTATCTGATCTGAGAGTATAGGTCAGGGGTATCTGATCTGAGAGTATAGGTCAGGGATATCTGATCTGAGAGTATAGGTCAGGGGTATCTGATCTGAGAGTATAGCTCAGGGCTATCTGATCTGAGAGTATAGGTCAGGGCTATCTGATCTGAGAGTATAGGTCAGGGCTATCTGATCTGAGAGTATAGGTCAGGGGTATCTGATCTGAGAGTATAGGTCAGGGGTATCTGATCTGAGATTAGAGGTCATCGGTATCTGATCTGAGAGTATAGGTCAGGGGTGTCTGATCTGAGAGTATAGGTCAGGGGTATCTGATTTGAGAGTATAGGTCAGGGATATCTGATCTGAGAGTATAGGTCAAGGGTATCTGATCTGAGAGTATAGTTCAAGGGTATCTGATCTGAGAGTATAGGTCAGGGCTATCTGATCTGAGAGTATAGGTCAGGGATATCTGATCTGAGAGTATAGTTCAAGGGTATCTGATCTGAGAGTATAGGTCAGGGGTATCTGATCTGACAGTAGAGGTCAGGGGTATCTGATCTGAGAGTATAGGTCAGGGGTATCTGATCTGAGAGTATAGGTCAGGGGTATCTGATCTGAGAGTATAGGTCAGGACTATCTGATCTGAGAGTATAGGTCAGGGGTATCTGATCTGAGAGTATAGGTCAGGGGTATCTGATCTGAGAGTATAGGTCAGGGGTATCTGATCTGAGAGTATTGGTCAGGGATATCTGATCTGAGAGTATAGGTCAGGGCTATCTGATCTGAGAGTATAGGTCAGGGGTATCTGATCTGAGAGTATAGGTCAGGACTATCTGATCTGAGAGTATAGGTCAGGGCTATCTGATCTGAGAGTATAGGTCAGGGGTATCTGATCTGAGAGTATAGGTCAGGGGTATCTGATCTGAGAGTATAGGTCAGGGATATCTGATCTGAGAGTATAGGTCAGGGCTATCTGATCTGAGAGTATAGGTCAGGGGTATCTGATCTGAGAGTATAGGTCAGGGGTATCTGATCTGAGAGTATAGGTCAGGGGTATCTGATCTGAGAGTATAGGTCAGGGATATCTGATCTGAGAGTATAGGTCAGGGGTATCTGATCTGAGAGTATAGCTCAGGGCTATCTGATCTGAGAGTATAGGTCAGGGCTATCTGATCTGAGAGTATAGGTCAGGGCTATCTGATCTGAGAGTATAGGTCAGGGGTATCTGATCTGAGAGTATAGGTCAGGGGTATCTGATCTGAGATTAGAGGTCATCGGTATCTGATCTGAGAGTATAGGTCAGGGGTGTCTGATCTGAGAGTATAGGTCAGGGGTATCTGATTTGAGAGTATAGGTCAGGGATATCTGATCTGAGAGTATAGGTCAGGGGTATCTGATCTGAGAGTATAGGTCAGGGGTATCTGATCTGAGAGTATAGGTCAGGGGTATCTGATCTGAGAGTGTAGGTCAGGGCTATCTGATCTGAGAGTATAGGTCAGGGCTATCTGATCTGAGAGTATAGGTCAGGGGTATCTGATCTGAGAGTATAGGTCAGGGATATCTGATCTGAGAGTATAGGTCAGGGCTATCTGATCTGAGAGTATAGGTCAGGGGTATCTGATCTGAGAGTATAGGTCAGGGCTATCTGATCTGAGAGTATAGGTCAGGGCTATCTGATCTGAGAGTATAGGTCAGGGCTATCTGATCTGAGAGTATAGGTCAGGGCTATCTGATCTGAGAGTATAGGTCAGGGGTATCTGATCTGAGAGTATAGGTCAGGGGTATCTGATCTGAGAGTATAGGTCAGGGGTATCTGATCTGAGAGTATAGGTCAGGACTATCTGATCTGAGAGTATAGGTCAGGGGTATCTGATCTGAGAGTATAGGTCAGGGGTATCTGATCTGAGAGTATAGGTCAGGGGTATCTGATCTGAGAGTATTGGTCAGGGATATCTGATCTGAGAGTATAGGTCAGGGCTATCTGATCTGAGAGTATAGGTCAGGGGTATCTGATCTGAGAGTATAGGTCAGGACTATCTGATCTGAGAGTATAGGTCAGGGCTATCTGATCTGAGAGTATAGGTCAGGGGTATCTGATCTGAGAGTATAGGTCAGGGGTATCTGATCTGAGAGTATAGGTCAGGGATATCTGATCTGAGAGTATAGGTCAGGGCTATCTGATCTGAGAGTATAGGTCAAGGGTATCTGATCTGAGAGTATAGGTCAGGGGTATCTGATCTGAGAGTATAGGTCAGGGGTATCTGATCTGAGAGTGTAGGTCAGGGATATCTGATCTGAGAGTATAGGTCAGGGGTATCTGATCTGAGAGTATAGCTCAGGGCTATCTGATCTGAGAGTATAGGTCAGGGCTATCTGATCTGAGAGTATAGGTCAGGGCTATCTGATCTGAGAGTATAGGTCAGGGGTATCTGATCTGAGAGTATAGGTCAGGGGTATCTGATCTGAGATTAGAGGTCATCGGTATCTGATCTGAGAGTATAGGTCAGGGGTGTCTGATCTGAGAGTATAGGTCAGGGGTATCTGATTTGAGAGTATAGGTCAGGGATATCTGATCTGAGAGTATAGGTCAGGGGTATCTGATCTGAGAGTATAGGTCAGGGGTATCTGATCTGAGAGTATAGGTCAGGGGTATCTGATCTGAGAGTGTAGGTCAGGGCTATCTGATCTGAGAGTATAGGTCAGGGCTATCTGATCTGAGAGTATAGGTCAGGGGTATCTGATCTGACAGTATAGGTCAGGGGTATCTGATCTGAGAGTATAGGTCAGGGATATCTGATCTGAGAGTATAGGTCAGGGGTATCTGATCTGAGAGTATAGGTCAGGGGTATCTGATCTGAGAGTATAGGTCAGGGGTATCTGATATGAGAGTATAGGTCAGGGGTATCTGATCTGAGAGTATAGGTCAGGGGTATCTGATCTGAGAGTATAGGTCAGGGGTATCTGATCTGAGAGTATAGGTCAGGGCTATCTGATCTGAGAGTATAGGTCAGGGGTATCTGATCTGACAGTATAGGTCAGGGCTATCTGATCTGACAGTATAGGTCAGGGCTATCTGATCTGAGAGTATAGGTCAGGGCTATCTGATCTGAGAGTATAGGTCAGGGCTATCTGATCTGAGAGTATAGGTCAGGGATATCTGATCTGAGAGTATAGGTCAGGGGTATCTGATCTGAGAGTATAGGTCAGGGCTATCTGATCTGAGAGTATAGGTCAGGGGTATCTGATCTGACAGTATAGGTCAGGGATATCTGATCTGAGAGTATAGGTCAGGGCTATCTGATCTGAGAGTATAGGTCAGGGGTATCTGATCTGAGAGTATAGGTCAGGGGTATCTGATCTGAGAGTATAGATCAGGGCTATCTGATCTGAGAGTATAGGTCAGGGGTATCTGATCTGAGAGTATAGGTCAGGGGTATCTGATCTGAGAGTATAGGTCAGGGATATCTGATCTGAGAGTATAGGTCAGGGGTATCTGATCTGAGAGTATAGGTCAGGGGTATCTGATCTGAGAGTATAGGTCAGGGCTATCTGATCTGAGAGTATAGGTCAGGGCTATCTGATCTGAGAGTATAGGTCAGGGCTATCTGATCTGAGAGTATAGGTCAGGGGTATCTGATCTGAGAGTATAGGTCAGGGGTATCTGATCTGAGAGTATAGGTCAGGGCTATCTGATCTGAGAGTATAGGTCAGGGGTATCTGATCTGAGAGTATAGGTCAGGGGTATCTGATCTGAGAGTATAGGTCAGGGATATCTGATCTGAGAGTATAGGTCAGGGGTATCTGATCTGAGAGTATAGCTCAGGGCTATCTGATCTGAGAGTATAGGTCAGGGCTATCTGATCTGAGAGTATAGGTCAGGGCTATCTGATCTGAGAGTATAGGTCAGGGGTATCTGATCTGAGAGTATAGGTCAGGGGTATCTGATCTGAGAGTATAGGTCAGGGGTATCTGATCTGAGAGTATTGGTCAGGGATATCTGATCTGAGAGTATAGGTCAGGGCTATCTGATCTGAGAGTATAGGTCAGGGGTATCTGATCTGAGAGTATAGGTCAGGACTATCTGATCTGAGAGTATAGGTCAGGGCTATCTGATCTGAGAGTATAGGTCAGGGGTATCTGATCTGAGAGTATAGGTCAGGGGTATCTGATCTGAGAGTATTTTTTTATTTTATTTCACCTTTATTTAACCAGGTAGGCTAGTTGAGAACAAGTTCTCATTTGCAACTGCGACCTGGCCAAGATAAGGCATAGCAGTGTGAACAGACAACACAGAGTTACACATGGAGTAAACAATTAACAAGTCAATAACACAGTAGAAAAAAAGGGGAGTCTATATATACATTGTGTGCAAAAGGCATGAGGTAGGCAAATAATTACAATTATGCAGATTAACACTGGAGTGATAAATGATCAGATGGTTATGTACAGGTAGAGATATTGGTGTGCAAAAGAGCAGAAAAATAAAAATAAATAAATAAAAACAGTATGGGGATGAGGTAGGTGAAAATGGGTGGGCTATTTACCAATAGACTATGTACAGCTGCAGCGATCGGTTAGCTGCTCAGATAGCAGATGTTTGAAGTTGGTGAGGGAGATAAAAGTCTCCAACTTCAGCGATTTTTGCAATTCGTTCCAGTCACAGGCAGCAGAGAACTGGAACGAAAGGCGGCCAAATGAGGTGTTGGCTTTAGAGATGATCAGTGAGATACACCTGCTGGAGCGCGTGCTACGGATGGGTGTTGCCATCGTAACCAGTGAACTGAGATAAGGCGGAGCTTTACCTAGCATGGACTTGTAGATGACCTGGAGCCAGTGGGTCTGGCGACAAATATGTAGCGAGGGCCAGCCGACTAGAGCATACAAGTCGCAGTGGTGGGTGGTATAAGGTGCTTTAGTGACAAAACGGATGGCACTGTGATAAACTGCATCCAGTTTGCTGAGTAGAGTGTTGGAAGCAATTTTGTAGATGACGTCGCCGAAGTCGAGGATCGGTAGGATAGTCAGTTTTACTAGGGTAAGTTTGGCGGCGTGAGTGAAGGAGGCTTTGTTGCGGAATAGAAAGCCGACTCTTGATTTGATTTTCGATTGGAGATGTTTGATATGGGTCTGGAAGGAGAGTTTAGAGTCTAGCCAGACACCTAGGTACTTATAGATGTCCACATATTCAAGGTCGGAACCATCCAGGGTGGTGATGCTGGTCAGGCGTGCGGGTGCAGGCAGCGAACGGTTGAAAAGCATGCATTTGGTTTTACTAGCGTTTAAGAGCAGTTGGAGGCCACGGAAGGAGTGCTGTATGGCATTGAAGCTCGTTTGGAGGTTAGATAGCACAGTGTCCAAGGACGGGCCGGAAGTATATAGAATGGTGTCGTCTGCGTAGAGGTGGATCAGGGAATCGCCCGCAGCATGAGAAACATCATTGATATATACAGAGAAAAGAGTCGGCCCGAGAATTGAACCCTGTGGCACCCCCATAGAGACTGCCAGAGGACCGGACAGCATGCCCTCCGATTTGACACACTGAACTCTGTCTGCAAAGTAATTGGTGAACCAGGCAAGGCAGTCATCCGAAAAACCGAGGCTACTGAGTCTGCCGATAAGAATACGGTGATTGACAGAGTCGAAAGCCTTGGCAAGGTCTATGAAGACGGCTGCACAGTACTGTCTTTTATCGATGGCGGTTATGATATCGTTTAGTACCTTGAGCGTGGCTGAGGTACACCCGTGACCGGCTCGGAAACCAGATTGCACAGCGGAGAAGGTACGGTGGGATTCAAGATGGTCAGTGACCTGTTTGTTGACTTGGCTTTCGAAGACCTTAGATAGGCAGGGCAGGATGGATATAGGTCTGTAACAGTTTGGGTCCAGGGTGTCGCCCCCTTTGAAGAGGGGGATGACTGCGGCAGCTTTCCAATCCTTGGGGATCTCAGACGATATGAAAGAGAGGTTGAACAGGCTGGTAATAGGGGTTGCGACAATGGCGGCGGATAGTTTCAGGAATAGAGGGTCCAGATTGTCCAGCCCAGCTGATTTGTACGGGTCCAGGTTTTGCAGCTCTTTCAGGACATCTGCTATCTGGATTTGGGTAAAGGAGAACCTGGAGAGGCTTGGGCGAGTAGCTGCGGGGGGGGGGGAGCTGTTGTCCGAGGTTGGAGTAGCCAGGCGGAAGGCATGGCCAGCCGTTGAGAAATGCTTGTTGAAGTTTTCGATAATCATGGATTTATCGGTGGTGACCATGTTACCTAGTCTCAGTGCAGTGGGCAGCTGGGAGGAGGTGCTCTTGTTCTCCATGGACTTCACAGTGTCCCAGAACTTTTTGGAGTTGGAGCTACAGGATGCAAACTTCTGCCTGAAGAAGTTGGCTTTAGCTTTCCTGACTGACTGTGTGTATTGGTTCCTGACTTCCCTGAACAGTTGCATATCGCGGGGACTATTCGATGTTAGCGCAGTCCGCCACAGGATGTTTTTGTGCTGGTCGAGGGCAGTCAGGTCTGGAGTGAACCAGGGGCTATATCTGTTCTTAGTTCTGCATTTTTTGAACGGAGCATGCTTATCTAAAATGGTGAGGAAGTTACTTTTAAAGAAAGACCAGGCATCCTCAACTGACGGGATGAGGTCAATGTCCTTCCAGGATACCCGGGCCAGGTCGATTAGAAAGGCCTGCTCACAGAAGTGTTTTAGGGAGCGTTTGACAGTGATGAGGGGTGGTCGTTTGACTGCGGCTCCGTAGCGGATACAGGCAATGAGGCAGTGATCGCTGAGATCCTGGTTGTAGACAGCGGAGGTGTATTTGGAGGGCCAGTTGGTCAGGATGACGTCAATGAGGGTGCCCTTGTTTACAGAGTTAGGGTTGTACCTGGTGGGTTCCTTGATGATTTGAGTGAGATTGAGGGCATCTAGCTTAGATTGTAGGACTGCCGGGGTGTTAAGCATATCCCAGTTTAGGTCACCTAACAGAACAAACTCTGAAGCTAGATGGGGGGCGATCAATTCACAAATGGTGTCCAGGGCACAGCTGGGAGCTGAGGGGGGTCGGTAGCAGGCGGCAACAGTGAGAGACTTATTTCTGGAGAGAGTAATTTTCAAAATTAGTAGTTCGAACTGTTTGGGTATGGACCTGGAGAGTATGACATTACTTTGCAGGCTATCTCTGCAGTAGACTGCAACTCCTCCCCCTTTGGCAGTTCTATCTTGACGGAAGATGTTATAGTTGGGTATGGAAATCTCAGAATTTTTGGTGGCCTTCCTGAGCCAGGATTCAGACACGGCAAGGACATCAGGGTTAGCAGAGTGTGCTAGAGCAGTGAGTAAGACACACTTAGGGAGGAGGCTTCTGATGTTGACATGCATGAAACCAAGGCTTTTTCGATCACAGAAGTCAACAAATGAGGGTGCCTGGGGACATGCAGGGCCTGGGTTTACCTCCACATCACCCGCGGAACAGAGAAGGAGTAGTATGAGGGTGCGGCTGAAGGCTATCAAAACTGGTCGCCTAGGGCGTTGGGGACAGAGAATAAGAGGAGCAGGTTTCTGGGCATGGTAGAATATATTCAGGGCATAATGCGCAGACAGGGGTATGGTGGGGTGCGGGTACAGCGGAGGTAAGCCCAGGCACTGGGTGATGATGAGAGAGGTTGTATCTCTGGACATGCTGGTTGTAATGGGTGAGGTCACCGCATGTGTGGGGGGTGGGACAAAGGAGGTATCAGGGGTATAAAGAGTGGAACTAGGGGCTCCATTGTAAACTAAAACAATGATAACTAACCTGCACAACAGTATACAAGGCATATTGACATTTGAGAGAGACATACAGCAAGGCATACAGTAATCACAGGTGTTGAATTGGGAGAGCTAGCTAAAACAGTAGGTGAGACAACAACAGCTAATCAGCTAGCACAACAACAGCAGGTAGAATGGCGATTGATTAGGCAGAGAGGGTCGGATTAACTACACACAGAGCCTAAATGCGGCTGGGGCCGACAGATAAAACATAAACAAGCAGAATGGATTACCGTGAATTAATGGACAGTCCAGCATGCATCAGCTATGTAGCCAAGTGATCAGTGTCCAAGGGGCAGCGGTGGATGGGGCAGGGAAGCTGGACTGGCGAGTGTTATCCAGGTTAGAAAACTAACAATGACTAAATAGCTTGTAGCCAGTTAGCTGGTTAGCTTCTGAAGGTTCTTGAGTGTGTTCTAAAAGTGTAAAGATAATAGCGGTTCCGTATCACATTGGGTGAGGCAGGTTACCGGAAGGTATAAACAAATAAAAAATCCAAAAGGGATAGAAAGTAAATATGGGTTCAGTGAGTGTTTGGGACGCGGCGATTCAGACGGTTAGCAGGCCTGTGCTAACAAGCTAACAGTTAGTAGACGGTGCTAAACACGGTAGCAGTTAGCGGACCGGGCTAAACAAGCTAGCAGTTAGCAGGCCGAATTTGCAAGCAAGGAGATAGCAAGGGCTAGAGAGTTAGCCTTTGGGGACGTCGCGATGGGGGGAGTCTGTTTATTCCTCTTCATGCGGTGACATCGATGGACCGGTCGTGGGTCTGGATATTGTAGCCCAGGAGCTCAAAATGTTCCGTTTGCGATGGGAATCCGGGGGTGAAAAATAAAAATAAAATAATAGATAGGTCCGTTATGCTCTGGTTAGAGTCGCGTTGTTCGAACTGGCGAGAGCTTTCCGAGCTAAAGGTTAGCTGATGACCGGTTAGCTGACCGGTTAGCTGAAGACCGCTAGCAATGTTTTGCTGAAGCTGGTAGTTAGTTTGCTAGTTGGCTAGCTTCAGTTGAGGGGTTCCAGATCCGAAGTAAATATAAATACTTTAGGAAAAAAAGCTACGTTGGGTGAGGCGGGTTGCAGGAGAGTATTTAGAAGAAGTTGAGGTTCAGCAAAAAGTTTTAAAGATATGTGAAGAAAACGAAACGAAAACAAACGATATATACAAGGAACACGACAACACGTCCTACTGCTACGCCATCTTGGAACTAAGGTCAGGGATATCTGATCTGAGAGTATAGGTCAGGGCTATCTGATCTGAGAGTATAGGTCAGGGGTATCTGATCTGAGAGTATAGGTCAGGGATATCTGATCTGAGAGTATAGGTCAGGGGTATCTGATCTGAGAGTATAGCTCAGGGCTATCTGATCTGAGAGTATAGGTCAGGGCTATCTGATCTGAGAGTATAGGTCAGGGCTATCTGATCTGAGAGTATAGGTCAGGGGTATCTGATCTGAGAGTATAGGTCAGGGGTATCTGATCTGAGATTAGAGGTCATCGGTATCTGATCTGAGAGTATAGGTCAGGGGTGTCTGATCTGAGAGTATAGGTCAGGGGTATCTGATTTGAGAGTATAGGTCAGGGATATCTGATCTGAGAGTATAGGTCAGGGGTATCTGATCTGAGAGTATAGGTCAGGGGTATCTGATCTGAGAGTATAGGTCAGGGGTATCTGATCTGAGAGTGTAGGTCAGGGCTATCTGATCTGAGAGTATAGGTCAGGGCTATCTGATCTGAGAGTATAGGTCAGGGGTATCTGATCTGACAGTATAGGTCAGGGGTATCTGATCTGAGAGTATAGGTCAGGGATATCTGATCTGAGAGTATAGGTCAGGGGTATCTGATCTGAGAGTATAGGTCAGGGGTATCTGATCTGAGAGTATAGGTCAGGGGTATCTGATATGAGAGTATAGGTCAGGGGTATCTGATCTGAGAGTATAGGTCAGGGGTATCTGATCTGAGAGTATAGGTCAGGGGTATCTGATCTGAGAGTATAGGTCAGGGCTATCTGATCTGAGAGTATAGGTCAGGGGTATCTGATCTGACAGTATAGGTCAGGGCTATCTGATCTGACAGTATAGGTCAGGGCTATCTGATCTGAGAGTATAGGTCAGGGCTATCTGATCTGAGAGTATAGGTCAGGGGTATCTGATCTGAGAGTATAGGTCAGGGATATCTGATCTGAGAGTATAGGTCAGGGGTATCTGATCTGAGAGTATAGGTCAGGGCTATCTGATCTGAGAGTATAGGTCAGGGGTATCTGATCTGACAGTATAGGTCAGGGATATCTGATCTGAGAGTATAGGTCAGGGCTATCTGATCTGAGAGTATAGGTCAGGGGTATCTGATCTGAGAGTATAGGTCAGGGGTATCTGATCTGAGAGTATAGGTCAGGGCTATCTGATCTGAGAGTATAGGTCAGGGGTATCTGATCTGAGAGTATAGGTCAGGGGTATCTGATCTGAGAGTATAGGTCAGGGATATCTGATCTGAGAGTATAGGTCAGGGGTATCTGATCTGAGAGTATAGGTCAGGGGTATCTGATCTGAGAGTATAGGTCAGGGCTATCTGATCTGAGAGTATAGGTCAGGGCTATCTGATCTGAGAGTATAGGTCAGGGCTATCTGATCTGAGAGTATAGGTCAGGGGTATCTGATCTGAGAGTATAGGTCAGGGGTATCTGATCTGAGAGTATAGGTCAGGGCTATCTGATCTGAGAGTATAGGTCAGGGGTATCTGATCTGAGAGTATAGGTCAGGGGTATCTGATCTGAGAGTATAGGTCAGGGATATCTGATCTGAGAGTATAGGTCAGGGGTATCTGATCTGAGAGTATAGCTCAGGGATATCTGATCTGAGAGTATAGGTCAGGGCTATCTGATCTGAGAGTATAGGTCAGGGGTATCTGATCTGAGAGTATAGGTCAGGGGTATCTGATCTGAGAGTGTAGGTCAGGGCTATCTGATCTGAGAGTATAGGTCAGGGCTATCTGATCTGAGAGTATAGGTCAGGGGTATCTGATCTGACAGTATAGGTCAGGGGTATCTGATCTGAGAGTATAGGTCAGGGATATCTGATCTGAGAGTATAGGTCAGGGGTATCTGATCTGAGAGTATAGGTCAGGGGTATCTGATCTGAGAGTATAGGTCAGGGGTATCTGATATGAGAGTATAGGTCAGGGGTATCTGATCTGAGAGTATAGGTCAGGGGTATCTGATCTGAGAGTATAGGTCAGGGGTATCTGATCTGAGAGTATAGGTCAGGGCTATCTGATCTGAGAGTATAGGTCAGGGGTATCTGATCTGACAGTATAGGTCAGGGCTATCTGATCTGACAGTATAGGTCAGGGCTATCTGATCTGAGAGTATAGGTCAGGGCTTTCTGATCTGAGAGTATAGGTCAGGGCTATCTGATCTGAGAGTATAGGTCAGGGATATCTGATCTGAGAGTATAGGTCAGGGGTATCTGATCTGAGAGTATAGGTCAGGGCTATCTGATCTGAGAGTATAGGTCAGGGGTATCTGATCTGAGAGTATAGGTCAGGGGTATCTGATCTGAGATTAGAGGTCATCGGTATCTGATCTGAGAGTATAGGTCAGGGGTGTCTGATCTGAGAGTATAGGTCAGGGGTATCTGATTTGAGAGTATAGGTCAGGGATATCTGATCTGAGAGTATAGGTCAGGGGTATCTGATCTGAGAGTATAGTTCAAGGGTATCTGATCTGAGAGTATAGGTCAGGGGTATCTGATCTGACAGTATAGGTCAGGGGTATCTGATCTGAGAGTATAGGTCAGGGCTATCTGATCTGAGAGTATAGGTCAGGGGTATCTGATCTGACAGTATAGGTCAGGGCTATCTGATCTGACAGTATAGGTCAGGGCTATCTGATCTGAGAGTATAGGTCAGGGCTATCTGATCTGAGAGTATAGGTCAGGGCTATCTGATCTGAGAGTATAGGTCAGGGATATCTGATCTGAGAGTATAGGTCAGGGGTATCTGATCTGAGAGTATAGGTCAGGGCTATCTGATCTGAGAGTATAGGTCAGGGGTATCTGATCTGAGAGTATAGGTCAGGGGTATCTGATCTGAGATTAGAGGTCATCGGTATCTGATCTGAGAGTATAGGTCAGGGGTGTCTGATCTGAGAGTATAGGTCAGGGGTATCTGATTTGAGAGTATAGGTCAGGGATATCTGATCTGAGAGTATAGGTCAGGGGTATCTGATCTGAGAGTATAGTTCAAGGGTATCTGATCTGAGAGTATAGGTCAGGGGTATCTGATCTGACAGTATAGGTCAGGGGTATCTGATCTGAGAGTATAGGTCAGGGGTATCTGATCTGAGAGTATAGGTCAGGGCTATCTGATCTGAGAGTATAGGTCAGGGATATCTGATCTGAGAGTATAGGTCAGGGGTATCTGATCTGAGAGTATAGGTCAGGGCTATCTGATCTGAGAGTATAGGTCAGGGGTATCTGATCTGAGAGTATAGGTCAGGGGTATCTGATCTGAGATTAGAGGTCATCGGTATCTGATCTGAGAGTATAGGTCAGGGGTGTCTGATCTGAGAGTATAGGTCAGGGGTATCTGATTTGAGAGTATAGGTCAGGGATATCTGATCTGAGAGTATAGGTCAGGGGTATCTGATCTGAGAGTATAGTTCAAGGGTATCTGATCTGAGAGTATAGGTCAGGGGTATCTGATCTGACAGTATAGGTCAGGGGTATCTGATCTGAGAGTATAGGTCAGGGCTATCTGATCTGAGAGTATAGGTCAGGGGTATCTGATCTGACAGTATAGGTCAGGGCTATCTGATCTGACAGTATAGGTCAGGGCTATCTGATCTGAGAGTATAGGTCAGGGCTATCTGATCTGAGAGTATAGGTCAGGGCTATCTGATCTGAGAGTATAGGTCAGGGATATCTGATCTGAGAGTATAGGTCAGGGGTATCTGATCTGAGAGTATAGGTCAGGGCTATCTGATCTGAGAGTATAGGTCAGGGGTATCTGATCTGAGAGTATAGGTCAGGGGTATCTGATCTGAGATTAGAGGTCATCGGTATCTGATCTGAGAGTATAGGTCAGGGGTGTCTGATCTGAGAGTATAGGTCAGGGGTATCTGATTTGAGAGTATAGGTCAGGGATATCTGATCTGAGAGTATAGGTCAGGGGTATCTGATCTGAGAGTATAGTTCAAGGGTATCTGATCTGAGAGTATAGGTCAGGGGTATCTGATCTGACAGTATAGGTCAGGGGTATCTGATCTGAGAGTATAGGTCAGGGGTATCTGATCTGAGAGTATAGGTCAGGGGTATCTGATCTGAGAGTATAGGTCAGGGGTATCTGATCTGAGAGTATAGGTCAGGGGTATCTGATCTGAGAGTATAGGTCAGGGGTATCTGATCTGAGAGTATAGGTCAGGACTATCTGATCTGAGAGTATTGGTCAGGGATATCTGATCTGAGAGTATAGGTCAGGGCTATCTGATCTGAGAGTATAGGTCAGGGGTATCTGATCTGAGAGTATAGGTCAGGGCTATCTGATCTGAGAGTATAGGTCAGGGCTATCTGATCTGACAGTATAGGTCAGGGCTATCTGATCTGAGAGTATAGGTCAGGGCTATCTGATCTGAGAGTATAGGTCAGGGCTATCTGATCTGAGAGTATAGGTCAGGGATATCTGATCTGAGAGTATAGGTCAGGGGTATCTGATCTGAGAGTATAGGTCAGGGCTATCTGATCTGAGAGTATAGGTCAGGGGTATCTGATCTGACAGTATAGGTCAGGGATATCTGATCTGAGAGTATAGGTCAGGGATATCTGATCTGAGAGTATAGGTCAGGGCTATCTGATCTGAGAGTATAGGTCAGGGGTATCTGATCTGAGAGTATAGGTCAGGGCTATCTGATCTGAGAGTATAGGTCAGGGGTATCTGATCTGAGAGTATAGGTCAGGGGTATCTGATCTGAGAGTATAGGTCAGGGATATCTGATCTGAGAGTATAGGTCAGGGGTATCTGATCTGAGAGTATAGGTCAGGGGTATCTGATCTGAGAGTATAGGTCAGGGCTATCTGATCTGAGAGTATAGGTCAGGGCTATCTGATCTGAGAGTATAGGTCAGGGCTATCTGATCTGAGAGTATAGGTCAGGGGTATCTGATCTGAGAGTATAGGTCAGGGGTATCTGATCTGAGAGTATAGGTCAGGGCTATCTGATCTGAGAGTATAGGTCAGGGGTATCTGATCTGAGAGTATAGGTCAGGGGTATCTGATCTGAGAGTATAGGTCAGGGATATCTGATCTGAGAGTATAGGTCAGGGGTATCTGATCTGAGAGTATAGCTCAGGGCTATCTGATCTGAGAGTATAGGTCAGGGCTATCTGATCTGAGAGTATAGGTCAGGGCTATCTGATCTGAGAGTATAGGTCAGGGGTATCTGATCTGAGAGTATAGGTCAGGGGTATCTGATCTGAGATTAGAGGTCATCGGTATCTGATCTGAGAGTATAGGTCAGGGGTGTCTGATCTGAGAGTATAGGTCAGGGGTATCTGATTTGAGAGTATAGGTCAGGGATATCTGATCTTAGAGTATAGGTCAGGGGTATCTGATCTGAGAGTATAGTTCAAGGGTATCTGATCTGAGAGTATAGGTCAGGGGTATCTGATCTGACAGTATAGGTCAGGGGTATCTGATCTGAGAGTATAGGTCAGGGGTATCTGATCTGAGAGTATAGGTCAGGACTATCTGATCTGAGAGTATAGGTCAGGGCTATCTGATCTGAGAGTATAGGTCAGGGGTATCTGATCTGAGAGTATAGGTCAGGGCTATCTGATCTGAGAGTATAGGTCAGGGCTATCTGATCTGAGAGTATAGGTCAGGGGTATCTGATCTGAGAGTATAGGTCAGGGGTATCTGATCTGAGAGTATAGGTCAGGGCTATCTGATCTGAGAGTATAGGTCAGGGCTATCTGATCTGAGAGTATAGGTCAGGGGTATCTGATCTGAGAGTATAGGTCAGGGGTATCTGATCTGAGAGTATAGGTCAGGGATATCTGATCTGAGAGTATAGGTCAGGGGTATCTGATCTGAGAGTATAGGTCAGGGGTATCTGATCTGAGAGTATAGGTCAGGGCTATCTGATCTGAGAGTATAGGTCAGGGCTATCTGATCTGAGAGTATAGGTCAGGGCTATCTGATCTGAGAGTATAGGTCAGGGCTATCTGATCTGAGAGTATAGGTCAGGGGTATCTGATCTGAGAGTATAGGTCAGGGGTATCTGATCTGAGAGTATAGGTCAGGGCTATCTGATCTGAGAGTATAGGTCAGGGGTATCTGATCTGAGAGTATAGGTCAGGGGTATCTGATCTGAGAGTATAGGTCAGGGATATCTGATCTGAGAGTATAGGTCAGGGGTATCTGATCTGAGAGTATAGCTCAGGGCTATCTGATCTGAGAGTATAGGTCAGGGCTATCTGATCTGAGAGTATAGGTCAGGGCTATCTGATCTGAGAGTATAGGTCAGGGGTATCTGATCTGAGAGTATAGGTCAGGGGTATCTGATCTGAGAGTATAGGTCAGGGGTATCTGATCTGAGAGTATTGGTCAGGGATATCTGATCTGAGAGTATAGGTCAGGGCTATCTGATCTGAGAGTATAGGTCAGGGGTATCTGATCTGAGAGTATAGGTCAGGACTATCTGATCTGAGAGTATAGGTCAGGGCTATCTGATCTGAGAGTATAGGTCAGGGGTATCTGATCTGACAGTATAGGTCAGGGGTATCTGATCTGAGAGTATTTTTTTATTTTATTTCACCTTTATTTAACCAGGTAGGCTAGTTGAGAACAAGTTCTCATTTGCAACTGCGACCTGGCCAAGATAAGGCATAGCAGTGTGAACAGACAACACAGAGTTACACATGGAGTAAACAATTAACAAGTCAATAACACAGTAGAAAAAAAGGGGAGTCTATATATACATTGTGTGCAAAAGGCATGAGGTAGGCAAATAATTACAATTATGCAGATTAACACTGGAGTGATAAATGATCAGATGGTTATGTACAGGTAGAGATATTGGTGTGCAAAAGAGCAGAAAAATAAAAATAAATAAATAAAAACAGTATGGGGATGAGGTAGGTGAAAATGGGTGGGCTATTTACCAATAGACTATGTACAGCTGCAGCGATCGGTTAGCTGCTCAGATAGCAGATGTTTGAAGTTGGTGAGGGAGATAAAAGTCTCCAACTTCAGCGATTTTTGCAATTCGTTCCAGTCACAGGCAGCAGAGAACTGGAACGAAAGGCGGCCAAATGAGGTGTTGGCTTTAGGGATGATCAGTGAGATACACCTGCTGGAGCGCGTGCTACGGATGGGTGTTGCCATCGTAACCAGTGAACTGAGATAAGGCGGAGCTTTACCTAGCATGGACTTGTAGATGACCTGGAGCCAGTGGGTCTGGCGACGAATATGTAGCGAGGGCCAGCCGACTAGAGCATACAAGTCGCAGTGGTGGGTGGTATAAGGTGCTTTAGTGACAAAACGGATGGCACTGTGATAAACTGCATCCAGTTTGCTGAGTAGAGTGTTGGAAGCAATTTTGTAGATGACGTCGCCGAAGTCGAGGATCGGTAGGATAGTCAGTTTTACTAGGGTAAGTTTGGCGGCGTGAGTGAAGGAGGCTTTGTTGCGGAATAGAAAGCCGACTCTTGATTTGATTTTCGATTGGAGATGTTTGATATGGGTCTGGAAGGAGAGTTTAGAGTCTAGCCAGACACCTAGGTACTTATAGATGTCCACATATTCAAGGTCGGAACCATCCAGGGTGGTGATGCTGGTCAGGCGTGCGGGTGCAGGCAGCGAACGGTTGAAAAGCATGCATTTGGTTTTACTAGCGTTTAAGAGCAGTTGGAGGCCACGGAAGGAGTGCTGTATGGCATTGAAGCTCGTTTGGAGGTTAGATAGCACAGTGTCCAAGGACGGGCCGGAAGTATATAGAATGGTGTCGTCTGCGTAGAGGTGGATCAGGGAATCGCCCGCAGCATGAGAAACATCATTGATATATACAGAGAAAAGAGTCGGCCCGAGAATTGAACCCTGTGGCACCCCAATAGAGACTGCCAGAGGACCGGACAGCATGCCCTCCGATTTGACACACTGAACTCTGTCTGCAAAGTAATTGGTGAACCAGGCAAGGCAGTCATCCGAAAACCGAGGCTACTGAGTCTGCCGATAAGAATACGGTGATTGACAGAGTCGAAAGCCTTGGCAAGGTCTATGAAGACGGCTGCACAGTACTGTCTTTTATCGATGGCGGTTATGATATCGTTTAGTACCTTGAGCGTGGCTGAGGTACACCCGTGACCGGCTCGGAAACCAGATTGCACAGCGGAGAAGGTACGGTGGGATTCAAGATGGTCAGTGACCTGTTTGTTGACTTGGCTTTCGAAGACCTTAGATAGGCAGGGCAGGATGGATATAGGTCTGTAACAGTTTGGGTCCAGGGTGTCGCCCCCTTTGAAGAGGGGGATGACTGCGGCAGCTTTCCAATCCTTGGGGATCTCAGACGATATGAAAGAGAGGTTGAACAGGCTGGTAATAGGGGTTGCGACAATGGCGGCGGATAGTTTCAGGAATAGAGGGTCCAGATTGTCCAGCCCAGCTGATTTGTACGGGTCCAGGTTTTGCAGCTCTTTCAGGACATCTGCTATCTGGATTTGGGTAAAGGAGAACCTGGAGAGGCTTGGGCGAGTAGCTGCGGGGGGGGGGGAGCTGTTGTCCGAGGTTGGAGTAGCCAGGCGGAAGGCATGGCCAGCCGTTGAGAAATGCTTGTTGAAGTTTTCGATAATCATGGATTTATCGGTGGTGACCATGTTACCTAGTCTCAGTGCAGTGGGCAGCTGGGAGGAGGTGCTCTTGTTCTCCATGGACTTCACAGTGTCCCAGAACTTTTTGGAGTTGGAGCTACAGGATGCAAACTTCTGCCTGAAGAAGTTGGCTTTAGCTTTCCTGACTGACTGTGTGTATTGGTTCCTGACTTCCCTGAACAGTTGCATATCGCGGGGACTATTCGATGTTAGCGCAGTCCGCCACAGGATGTTTTTGTGCTGGTCGAGGGCAGTCAGGTCTGGAGTGAACCAGGGGCTATATCTGTTCTTAGTTCTGCATTTTTTGAACGGAGCATGCTTATCTAAAATGGTG
This sequence comes from Oncorhynchus mykiss, assembly GCF_057628025.1. Lineage (NCBI taxonomy): Eukaryota > Metazoa > Chordata > Actinopteri > Salmoniformes > Salmonidae > Oncorhynchus > Oncorhynchus mykiss. The sequence goes on from NC_143040.1 coordinate 74,420,294, forward strand.
AGGAAGTTACTTTTAAAGAAAGACCAGGCATCCTCAACTGACGGGATGAGGTCAATGTCCTTCCAGGATACCCGGGCCAGGTCGATTAGAAAGGCCTGCTCACAGAAGTGTTTTAGGGAGCGTTTGACAGTGATGAGGGGTGGTCGTTTGACTGCGGCTCCGTAGCGGATACAGGCAATGAGGCAGTGATCGCTGAGATCCTGGTTGTAGACAGCGGAGGTGTATTTGGAGGGCCAGTTGGTCAGGATGACGTCAATGAGGGTGCCCTTGTTTACAGAGTTAGGGTTGTACCTGGTGGGTTCCTTGATGATTTGAGTGAGATTGAGGGCATCTAGCTTAGATTGTAGGACTGCCGGGGTGTTAAGCATATCCCAGTTTAGGTCACCTAACAGAACAAACTCTGAAGCTAGATGGGGGGCGATCAATTCACAAATGGTGTCCAGGGCACAGCTGGGAGCTGAGGGGGGTCGGTAGCAGGCGGCAACAGTGAGAGACTTATTTCTGGAGAGAGTAATTTTCAAAATTAGTAGTTCGAACTGTTTGGGTATGGACCTGGAGAGTATGACATTACTTTGCAGGCTATCTCTGCAGTAGACTGCAACTCCTCCCCCTTTGGCAGTTCTATCTTGACGGAAGATGTTATAGTTGGGTATGGAAATCTCAGAATTTTTGGTGGCCTTCCTGAGCCAGGATTCAGACACGGCAAGGACATCAGGGTTAGCAGAGTGTGCTAGAGCAGTGAGTAAGACACACTTAGGGAGGAGGCTTCTGATGTTGACATGCATGAAACCAAGGCTTTTTCGATCACAGAAGTCAACAAATGAGGGTGCCTGGGGACATGCAGGGCCTGGGTTTACCTCCACATCACCCGCGGAACAGAGAAGGAGTAGTATGAGGGTGCGGCTGAAGGCTATCAAAACTGGTCGCCTAGGGCGTTGGGGACAGAGAATAAGAGGAGCAGGTTTCTGGGCATGGTAGAATATATTCAGGGCATAATGCGCAGACAGGGGTATGGTGGGGTGCGGGTACAGCGGAGGTAAGCCCAGGCACTGGGTGATGATGAGAGAGGTTGTATCTCTGGACATGCTGGTTGTAATGGGTGAGGTCACCGCATGTGTGGGGGGTGGGACAAAGGAGGTATCAGGGGTATAAAGAGTGGAACTAGGGGCTCCATTGTAAACTAAAACAATGATAACTAACCTGCACAACAGTATACAAGGCATATTGACATTTGAGAGAGACATACAGCAAGGCATACAGTAATCACAGGTGTTGAATTGGGAGAGCTAGCTAAAACAGTAGGTGAGACAACAACAGCTAATCAGCTAGCACAACAACAGCAGGTAGAATGGCGATTGATTAGGCAGAGAGGGTCGGATTAACTACACACAGAGCCTAAATGCGGCTGGGGCCGACAGATAAAACATAAACAAGCAGAATGGATTACCGTGAATTAATGGACAGTCCAGCATGCATCAGCTATGTAGCCAAGTGATCAGTGTCCAAGGGGCAGCGGTGGATGGGGCAGGGAAGCTGGACTGGCGAGTGTTATCCAGGTTAGAAAACTAACAATGACTAAATAGCTTGTAGCCAGTTAGCTGGTTAGCTTCTGAAGGTTCTTGAGTGTGTTCTAAAAGTGTAAAGATAATAGCGGTTCCGTATCACATTGGGTGAGGCAGGTTACCGGAAGGTATAAACAAATAAAAAATCCAAAAGGGATAGAAAGTAAATATGGGTTCAGTGAGTGTTTGGGACGCGGCGATTCAGACGGTTAGCAGGCCTGTGCTAACAAGCTAACAGTTAGTAGACGGTGCTAAACACGGTAGCAGTTAGCGGACCGGGCTAAACAAGCTAGCAGTTAGCAGGCCGAATTTGCAAGCAAGGAGATAGCAAGGGCTAGAGAGTTAGCCTTTGGGGACGTCGCGATGGGGGGAGTCTGTTTATTCCTCTTCATGCGGTGACATCGATGGACCGGTCGTGGGTCTGGATATTGTAGCCCAGGAGCTCAAAATGTTCCGTTTGCGATGGGAATCCGGGGGTGAAAAATAAAAATAAAATAATAGATAGGTCCGTTATGCTCTGGTTAGAGTCGCGTTGTTCGAACTGGCGAGAGCTTTCCGAGCTAAAGGTTAGCTGATGACCGGTTAGCTGACCGGTTAGCTGAAGACCGCTAGCAATGTTTTGCTGAAGCTGGTAGTTAGTTTGCTAGTTGGCTAGCTTCAGTTGAGGGGTTCCAGATCCGAAGTAAATATAAATACTTTAGGAAAAAAAGCTACGTTGGGTGAGGCGGGTTGCAGGAGAGTATTTAGAAGAAGTTGAGGTTCAGCAAAAAGTTTTAAAGATATGTGAAGAAAACGAAACGAAAACAAACGATATATACAAGGAACACGACAACACGTCCTACTGCTACGCCATCTTGGAACTAAGGTCAGGGATATCTGATCTGAGAGTATAGGTCAGGGCTATCTGATCTGAGAGTATAGGTCAGGGGTATCTGATCTGAGAGTATAGGTCAGGGATATCTGATCTGAGAGTATAGGTCAGGGGTATCTGATCTGAGAGTATAGCTCAGGGCTATCTGATCTGAGAGTATAGGTCAGGGCTATCTGATCTGAGAGTATAGGTCAGGGCTATCTGATCTGAGAGTATAGGTCAGGGGTATCTGATCTGAGAGTATAGGTCAGGGGTATCTGATCTGAGATTAGAGGTCATCGGTATCTGATCTGAGAGTATAGGTCAGGGGTGTCTGATCTGAGAGTATAGGTCAGGGGTATCTGATTTGAGAGTATAGGTCAGGGATATCTGATCTGAGAGTATAGGTCAGGGGTATCTGATCTGAGAGTATAGGTCAGGGGTATCTGATCTGAGAGTATAGGTCAGGGGTATCTGATCTGAGAGTGTAGGTCAGGGCTATCTGATCTGAGAGTATAGGTCAGGGCTATCTGATCTGAGAGTATAGGTCAGGGGTATCTGATCTGACAGTATAGGTCAGGGGTATCTGATCTGAGAGTATAGGTCAGGGATATCTGATCTGAGAGTATAGGTCAGGGGTATCTGATCTGAGAGTATAGGTCAGGGGTATCTGATCTGAGAGTATAGGTCAGGGGTATCTGATATGAGAGTATAGGTCAGGGGTATCTGATCTGAGAGTATAGGTCAGGGGTATCTGATCTGAGAGTATAGGTCAGGGGTATCTGATCTGAGAGTATAGGTCAGGGCTATCTGATCTGAGAGTATAGGTCAGGGGTATCTGATCTGACAGTATAGGTCAGGGCTATCTGATCTGACAGTATAGGTCAGGGCTATCTGATCTGAGAGTATAGGTCAGGGCTATCTGATCTGAGAGTATAGGTCAGGGCTATCTGATCTGAGAGTATAGGTCAGGGATATCTGATCTGAGAGTATAGGTCAGGGGTATCTGATCTGAGAGTATAGGTCAGGGCTATCTGATCTGAGAGTATAGGTCAGGGGTATCTGATCTGAGAGTATAGGTCAGGGGTATCTGATCTGAGAGTATAGGTCAGGGGTATCTGATCTGACAGTATAGGTCAGGGATATCTGATCTGAGAGTATAGGTCAGGGCTATCTGATCTGAGAGTATAGGTCAGGGGTATCTGATCTGAGAGTATAGGTCAGGGGTATCTGATCTGAGAGTATAGGTCAGGGCTATCTGATCTGAGAGTATAGGTCAGGGGTATCTGATCTGAGAGTATAGGTCAGGGGTATCTGATCTGAGAGTATAGGTCAGGGATATCTGATCTGAGAGTATAGGTCAGGGGTATCTGATCTGAGAGTATAGGTCAGGGGTATCTGATCTGAGAGTATAGGTCAGGGCTATCTGATCTGAGAGTATAGGTCAGGGCTATCTGATCTGAGAGTATAGGTCAGGGCTATCTGATCTGAGAGTATAGGTCAGGGGTATCTGATCTGAGAGTATAGGTCAGGGGTATCTGATCTGAGAGTATAGGTCAGGGCTATCTGATCTGAGAGTATAGGTCAGGGGTATCTGATCTGAGAGTATAGGTCAGGGGTATCTGATCTGAGAGTATAGGTCAGGGATATCTGATCTGAGAGTATAGGTCAGGGGTATCTGATCTGAGAGTATAGCTCAGGGCTATCTGATCTGAGAGTATAGGTCAGGGCTATCTGATCTGAGAGTATAGGTCAGGGGTATCTGATCTGAGAGTATAGGTCAGGGGTATCTGATCTGAGAGTGTAGGTCAGGGCTATCTGATCTGAGAGTATAGGTCAGGGCTATCTGATCTGAGAGTATAGGTCAGGGGTATCTGATCTGACAGTATAGGTCAGGGGTATCTGATCTGAGAGTATAGGTCAGGGATATCTGATCTGAGAGTATAGGTCAGGGGTATCTGATCTGAGAGTATAGGTCAGGGGTATCTGATCTGAGAGTATAGGTCAGGGGTATCTGATATGAGAGTATAGGTCAGGGGTATCTGATCTGAGAGTATAGGTCAGGGGTATCTGATCTGAGAGTATAGGTCAGGGGTATCTGATCTGAGAGTATAGGTCAGGGCTATCTGATCTGAGAGTATAGGTCAGGGGTATCTGATCTGACAGTATAGGTCAGGGCTATCTGATCTGACAGTATAGGTCAGGGCTATCTGATCTGAGAGTATAGGTCAGGGCTATCTGATCTGAGAGTATAGGTCAGGGCTATCTGATCTGAGAGTATAGGTCAGGGATATCTGATCTGAGAGTATAGGTCAGGGGTATCTGATCTGAGAGTATAGGTCAGGGCTATCTGATCTGAGAGTATAGGTCAGGGGTATCTGATCTGACAGTATAGGTCAGGGATATCTGATCTGAGAGTATAGGTCAGGGCTATCTGATCTGAGAGTATAGGTCAGGGGTATCTGATCTGAGAGTATAGGTCAGGGGTATCTGATCTGAGAGTATAGGTCAGGGCTATCTGATCTGAGAGTATAGGTCAGGGGTATCTGATCTGAGAGTATAGGTCAGGGGTATCTGATCTGAGAGTATAGGTCAGGGATATCTGATCTGAGAGTATAGGTCAGGGGTATCTGATCTGAGAGTATAGGTCAGGGGTATCTGATCTGAGAGTATAGGTCAGGGCTATCTGATCTGAGAGTATAGGTCAGGGCTATCTGATCTGAGAGTATAGGTCAGGGCTATCTGATCTGAGAGTATAGGTCAGGGGTATCTGATCTGAGAGTATAGGTCAGGGGTATCTGATCTGAGAGTATAGGTCAGGGCTATCTGATCTGAGAGTATAGGTCAGGGGTATCTGATCTGAGAGTATAGGTCAGGGGTATCTGATCTGAGAGTATAGGTCAGGGATATCTGATCTGAGAGTATAGGTCAGGGGTATCTGATCTGAGAGTATAGGTCAGGGGTATCTGATCTGAGAGTATAGGTCAGGACTATCTGATCTGAGAGTATTGGTCAGGGATATCTGATCTGAGAGTATAGGTCAGGGCTATCTGATCTGAGAGTATAGGTCAGGGGTATCTGATCTGAGAGTATAGGTCAGGGCTATCTGATCTGAGAGTATAGGTCAGGGGTATCTGATCTGACAGTATAGGTCAGGGCTATCTGATCTGACAGTATAGGTCAGGGCTATCTGATCTGAGAGTATAGGTCAGGGCTATCTGATCTGAGAGTATAGGTCAGGGCTATCTGATCTGAGAGTATAGGTCAGGGATATCTGATCTGAGAGTATAGGTCAGGGGTATCTGATCTGAGAGTATAGGTCAGGGCTATCTGATCTGAGAGTATAGGTCAGGGGTATCTGATCTGACAGTATAGGTCAGGGATATCTGATCTGAGAGTATAGGTCAGGGCTATCTGATCTGAGAGTATAGGTCAGGGGTATCTGATCTGAGAGTATAGGTCAGGGGTATCTGATCTGAGAGTATAGGTCAGGGCTATCTGATCTGAGAGTATAGGTCAGGGGTATCTGATCTGAGAGTATAGGTCAGGGGTATCTGATCTGAGAGTATAGGTCAGGGATATCTGATCTGAGAGTATAGGTCAGGGGTATCTGATCTGAGAGTATAGGTCAGGGGTATCTGATCTGAGAGTATAGGTCAGGGCTATCTGATCTGAGAGTATAGGTCAGGGCTATCTGATCTGAGAGTATAGGTCAGGGCTATCTGATCTGAGAGTATAGGTCAGGGGTATCTGATCTGAGAGTATAGGTCAGGGGTATCTGATCTGAGAGTATAGGTCAGGGCTATCTGATCTGAGAGTATAGGTCAGGGGTATCTGATCTGAGAGTATAGGTCAGGGGTATCTGATCTGAGAGTATAGGTCAGGGATATCTGATCTGAGAGTATAGGTCAGGGGTATCTGATCTGAGAGTATAGCTCAGGGCTATCTGATCTGAGAGTATAGGTCAGGGCTATCTGATCTGAGAGTATAGGTCAGGGCTATCTGATCTGAGAGTATAGGTCAGGGGTATCTGATCTGAGAGTATAGGTCAGGGGTATCTGATCTGAGATTAGAGGTCATCGGTATCTGATCTGAGAGTATAGGTCAGGGGTGTCTGATCTGAGAGTATAGGTCAGGGGTATCTGATCTGAGAGTATAGGTCAGGACTATCTGATCTGAGAGTATTGGTCAGGGATATCTGATCTGAGAGTATAGGTCAGGGCTATCTGATCTGAGAGTATAGGTCAGGGGTATCTGATCTGAGAGTATAGGTCAGGGCTATCTGATCTGAGAGTATAGGTCAGGGCTATCTGATCTGAGAGTATAGGTCAGGGGTATCTGATCTGAGAGTATAGGTCAGGGCTATCTGATCTGAGAGTATAGGTCAGGGCTATCTGATCTGAGAGTATAGGTCAGGGGTATCTGATCTGAGAGTATAGGTCAGGGGTATCTGATCTGAGAGTATAGGTCAGGGATATCTGATCTGAGAGTATAGGTCAGGGGTATCTGATCTGAGAGTATAGGTCAGGGGTATCTGATCTGAGAGTATAGGTCAGGGCTATCTGATCTGAGAGTATAGGTCAGGGCTATCTGATCTGAGAGTATAGGTCAGGGCTATCTGATCTGAGAGTATAGGTCAGGGGTATCTGATCTGAGAGTATAGGTCAGGGGTATCTGATCTGAGAGTATAGGTCAGGGCTATCTGATCTGAGAGTATAGGTCAGGGGTATCTGATCTGAGAGTATAGGTCAGGGGTATCTGATCTGAGAGTATAGGTCAGGGATATCTGATCTGAGAGTATAGGTCAGGGGTATCTGATCTGAGAGTATAGCTCAGGGCTATCTGATCTGAGAGTATAGGTCAGGGCTATCTGATCTGAGAGTATAGGTCAGGGCTATCTGATCTGAGAGTATAGGTCAGGGGTATCTGATCTGAGAGTATAGGTCAGGGGTATCTGATCTGAGAGTATAGGTCAGGGGTATCTGATCTGAGAGTATTGGTCAGGGATATCTGATCTGAGAGTATAGGTCAGGGCTATCTGATCTGAGAGTATAGGTCAGGGGTATCTGATCTGAGAGTATAGGTCAGGACTATCTGATCTGAGAGTATAGGTCAGGGCTATCTGATCTGAGAGTATAGGTCAGGGGTATCTGATCTGAGAGTATAGGTCAGGGGTATCTGATCTGAGAGTATTTTTTTATTTTATTTCACCTTTATTTAACCAGGTAGGCTAGTTGAGAACAAGTTCTCATTTGCAACTGCGACCTGGCCAAGATAAGGCATAGCAGTGTGAACAGACAACACAGAGTTACACATGGAGTAAACAATTAACAAGTCAATAACACAGTAGAAAAAAAGGGGAGTCTATATATACATTGTGTGCAAAAGGCATGAGGTAGGCAAATAATTACAATTATGCAGATTAACACTGGAGTGATAAATGATCAGATGGTTATGTACAGGTAGAGATATTGGTGTGCAAAAGAGCAGAAAAATAAAAATAAATAAATAAAAACAGTATGGGGATGAGGTAGGTGAAAATGGGTGGGCTATTTACCAATAGACTATGTACAGCTGCAGCGATCGGTTAGCTGCTCAGATAGCAGATGTTTGAAGTTGGTGAGGGAGATAAAAGTCTCCAACTTCAGCGATTTTTGCAATTCGTTCCAGTCACAGGCAGCAGAGAACTGGAACGAAAGGCGGCCAAATGAGGTGTTGGCTTTAGGGATGATCAGTGAGATACACCTGCTGGAGCGCGTGCTACGGATGGGTGTTGCCATCGTAACCAGTGAACTGAGATAAGGCGGAGCTTTACCTAGCATGGACTTGTAGATGACCTGGAGCCAGTGGGTCTGGCGACGAATATGTAGCGAGGGCCAGCCGACTAGAGCATACAAGTCGCAGTGGTGGGTGGTATAAGGTGCTTTAGTGACAAAACGGATGGCACTGTGATAAACTGCATCCAGTTTGCTGAGTAGAGTGTTGGAAGCAATTTTGTAGATGACGTCGCCGAAGTCGAGGATCGGTAGGATAGTCAGTTTTACTAGGGTAAGTTTGGCGGCGTGAGTGAAGGAGGCTTTGTTGCGGAATAGAAAGCCGACTCTTGATTTGATTTTCGATTGGAGATGTTTGATATGGGTCTGGAAGGAGAGTTTAGAGTCTAGCCAGACACCTAGGTACTTATAGATGTCCACATATTCAAGGTCGGAACCATCCAGGGTGGTGATGCTGGTCAGGCGTGCGGGTGCAGGCAGCGAACGGTTGAAAAGCATGCATTTGGTTTTACTAGCGTTTAAGAGCAGTTGGAGGCCACGGAAGGAGTGCTGTATGGCATTGAAGCTCGTTTGGAGGTTAGATAGCACAGTGTCCAAGGACGGGCCGGAAGTATATAGAATGGTGTCGTCTGCGTAGAGGTGGATCAGGGAATCGCCCGCAGCATGAGAAACATCATTGATATATACAGAGAAAAGAGTCGGCCCGAGAATTGAACCCTGTGGCACCCCCATAGAGACTGCCAGAGGACCGGACAGCATGCCCTCCGATTTGACACACTGAACTCTGTCTGCAAAGTAATTGGTGAACCAGGCAAGGCAGTCATCCGAAAACCGAGGCTACTGAGTCTGCCGATAAGAATACGGTGATTGACAGAGTCGAAAGCCTTGGCAAGGTCTATGAAGACGGCTGCACAGTACTGTCTTTTATCGATGGCGGTTATGATATCGTTTAGTACCTTGAGCGTGGCTGAGGTACACCCGTGACCGGCTCGGAAACCAGATTGCACAGCGGAGAAGGTACGGTGGGATTCAAGATGGTCAGTGACCTGTTTGTTGACTTGGCTTTCGAAGACCTTAGATAGGCAGGGCAGGATGGATATAGGTCTGTAACAGTTTGGGTCCAGGGTGTCGCCCCCTTTGAAGAGGGGGATGACTGCGGCAGCTTTCCAATCCTTGGGGATCTCAGACGATATGAAAGAGAGGTTGAACAGGCTGGTAATAGGGGTTGCGACAATGGCGGCGGATAGTTTCAGGAATAGAGGGTCCAGATTGTCCAGCCCAGCTGATTTGTACGGGTCCAGGTTTTGCAGCTCTTTCAGGACATCTGCTATCTGGATTTGGGTAAAGGAGAACCAGGAGAGGCTTGGGCGAGTAGCTGCGGGGGGGGGGAGCTGTTGTCCGAGGTTGGAGTAGCCAGGCGGAAGGCATGGCCAGCCGTTGAGAAATGCTTGTTGAAGTTTTCGATAATCATGGATTTATCGGTGGTGACCATGTTACCTAGTCTCAGTGCAGTGGGCAGCTGGGAGGAGGTGCTCTTGTTCTCCATGGACTTCACAGTGTCCCAGAACTTTTTGGAGTTGGAGCTACAGGATGCAAACTTCTGCCTGAAGAAGTTGGCTTTAGCTTTCCTGACTGACTGTGTGTATTGGTTCCTGACTTCCCTGAACAGTTGCATATCGCGGGGACTATTCGATGTTAGCGCAGTCCGCCACAGGATGTTTTTGTGCTGGTCGAGGGCAGTCAGGTCTGGAGTGAACCAGGGGCTATATCTGTTCTTAGTTCTGCATTTTTTGAACGGAGCATGCTTATCTAAAATGGTGAGGAAGTTACTTTTAAAGAAAGACCAGGCATCCTCAACTGACGGGATGAGGTCAATGTCCTTCCAGGATACCCGGGCCAGGTCGATTAGAAAGGCCTGCTCACAGAAGTGTTTTAGGGAGCGTTTGACAGTGATGAGGGGTGGTCGTTTGACTGCGGCTCCGTAGCGGATACAGGCAATGAGGCAGTGATCGCTGAGATCCTGGTTGTAGACAGCGGAGGTGTATTTGGAGGGCCAGTTGGTCAGGATGACGTCAATGAGGGTGCCCTTGTTTACAGAGTTAGGGTTGTACCTGGTGGGTTCCTTGATGATTTGAGTGAGATTGAGGGCATCTAGCTTAGATTGTAGGACTGCCGGGGTGTTAAGCATATCCCAGTTTAGGTCACCTAACAGAACAAACTCTGAAGCTAGATGGGGGGCGATCAATTCACAAATGGTGTCCAGGGCACAGCTGGGAGCTGAGGGGGGTCGGTAGCAGGCGGCAACAGTGAGAGACTTATTTCTGGAGAGAGTAATTTTCAAAATTAGTAGTTCGAACTGTTTGGGTATGGACCTGGAGAGTATGACATTACTTTGCAGGCTATCTCTGCAGTAGACTGCAACTCCTCCCCCTTTGGCAGTTCTATCTTGACGGAAGATGTTATAGTTGGGTATGGAAATCTCAGAATTTTTGGTGGCCTTCCTGAGCCAGGATTCAGACACGGCAAGGACATCAGGGTTAGCAGAGTGTGCTAGAGCAGTGAGTAAGACACACTTAGGGAGGAGGCTTCTGATGTTGACATGCATGAAACCAAGGCTTTTTCGATCACAGAAGTCAACAAATGAGGGTGCCTGGGGACATGCAGGGCCTGGGTTTACCTCCACATCACCCGCGGAACAGAGAAGGAGTAGTATGAGGGTGCGGCTGAAGGCTATCAAAACTGGTCGCCTAGGGCGTTGGGGACAGAGAATAAGAGGAGCAGGTTTCTGGGCATGGTAGAATATATTCAGGGCATAATGCGCAGACAGGGGTATGGTGGGGTGCGGGTACAGCGGAGGTAAGCCCAGGCACTGGGTGATGATGAGAGAGGTTGTATCTCTGGACATGCTGGTTGTAATGGGTGAGGTCACCGCATGTGTGGGGGGTGGGACAAAGGAGGTATCAGGGGTATAAAGAGTGGAACTAGGGGCTCCATTGTAAACTAAAACAATGATAACTAACCTGCACAACAGTATACAAGGCATATTGACATTTGAGAGAGACATACAGCAAGGCATACAGTAATCACAGGTGTTGAATTGGGAGAGCTAGCTAAAACAGTAGGTGAGACAACAACAGCTAATCAGCTAGCACAACAACAGCAGGTAGAATGGCGATTGATTAGGCAGAGAGGGTCGGATTAACTACACACAGAGCCTAAATGCGGCTGGGGCCGACAGATAAAACATAAACAAGCAGAATGGATTACCGTGAATTAATGGACAGTCCAGCATGCATCAGCTATGTAGCCAAGTGATCAGTGTCCAAGGGGCAGCGGTGGATGGGGCAGGGAAGCTGGACTGGCGAGTGTTATCCAGGTTAGAAAACTAACAATGACTAAATAGCTTGTAGCCAGTTAGCTGGTTAGCTTCTGAAGGTTCTTGAGTGTGTTCTAAAAGTGTAAAGATAATAGCGGTTCCGTATCACATTGGGTGAGGCAGGTTACCGGAAGGTATAAACAAATAAAAAATCCAAAAGGGATAGAAAGTAAATATGGGTTCAGTGAGTGTTTGGGACGCGGCGATTCAGATGGTTAGCAGGCCTGTGCTAACAAGCTAACAGTTAGTAGACGGTGCTAAACACGGTAGCAGTTAGCGGACCGGGCTAAACAAGCTAGCAGTTAGCAGGCCGAATTTGCAAGCAAGGAGATAGCAAGGGCTAGAGAGTTAGCCTTTGGGGACGTCGCGATGGGGGGAGTCTGTTTATTCCTCTTCATGCGGTGACATCGATGGACCGGTCGTGGGTCTGGATATTGTAGCCCAGGAGCTCAAAATGTTCCGTTTGCGATGGGAATCCGGGGGTGAAAAATAAAAATAAAATAATAGATAGGTCCGTTATGCTCTGGTTAGAGTCGCGTTGTTCGAACTGGCGAGAGCTTTCCGAGCTAAAGGTTAGCTGATGACCGGTTAGCTGACCGGTTAGCTGAAGACCGCTAGCAATGTTTTGCTGAAGCTGGTAGTTAGTTTGCTAGTTGGCTAGCTTCAGTTGAGGGGTTCCAGATCCGAAGTAAATATAAATACTTTAGGAAAAAAAGCTACGTTGGGTGAGGCGGGTTGCAGGAGAGTATTTAGAAGAAGTTGAGGTTCAGCAAAAAGTTTTAAAGATATGTGAAGAAAACGAAACGAAAACAAACGATATATACAAGGAACACGACAACACGTCCTACTGCTACGCCATCTTGGAACTAAGGTCAGGGATATCTGATCTGAGAGTATAGGTCAGGGCTATCTGATCTGAGAGTATAGGTCAGGGGTATCTGATCTGAGAGTATAGGTCAGGGATATCTGATCTGAGAGTATAGGTCAGGGGTATCTGATCTGAGAGTATAGCTCAGGGCTATCTGATCTGAGAGTATAGGTCAGGGCTATCTGATCTGAGAGTATAGGTCAGGGCTATCTGATCTGAGAGTATAGGTCAGGGGTATCTGATCTGAGAGTATAGGTCAGGGGTATCTGATCTGAGATTAGAGGTCATCGGTATCTGATCTGAGAGTATAGGTCAGGGGTGTCTGATCTGAGAGTATAGGTCAGGGGTATCTGATTTGAGAGTATAGGTCAGGGATATCTGATCTGAGAGTATAGGTCAGGGGTATCTGATCTGAGAGTATAGGTCAGGGGTATCTGATCTGAGAGTATAGGTCAGGGGTATCTGATCTGAGAGTGTAGGTCAGGGCTATCTGATCTGAGAGTATAGGTCAGGGCTATCTGATCTGAGAGTATAGGTCAGGGGTATCTGATCTGACAGTATAGGTCAGGGGTATCTGATCTGAGAGTATAGGTCAGGGATATCTGATCTGAGAGTATAGGTCAGGGGTATCTGATCTGAGAGTATAGGTCAGGGGTATCTGATCTGAGAGTATAGGTCAGGGGTATCTGATATGAGAGTATAGGTCAGGGGTATCTGATCTGAGAGTATAGGTCAGGGGTATCTGATCTGAGAGTATAGGTCAGGGGTATCTGATCTGAGAGTATAGGTCAGGGCTATCTGATCTGAGAGTATAGGTCAGGGGTATCTGATCTGACAGTATAGGTCAGGGCTATCTGATCTGACAGTATAGGTCAGGGCTATCTGATCTGAGAGTATAGGTCAGGGCTATCTGATCTGAGAGTATAGGTCAGGGCTATCTGATCTGAGAGTATAGGTCAGGGATATCTGATCTGAGAGTATAGGTCAGGGGTATCTGATCTGAGAGTATAGGTCAGGGCTATCTGATCTGAGAGTATAGGTCAGGGGTATCTGATCTGACAGTATAGGTCAGGGATATCTGATCTGAGAGTATAGGTCAGGGCTATCTGATCTGAGAGTATAGGTCAGGGGTATCTGATCTGAGAGTATAGGTCAGGGGTATCTGATCTGAGAGTATAGGTCAGGGCTATCTGATCTGAGAGTATAGGTCAGGGGTATCTGATCTGAGAGTATAGGTCAGGGGTATCTGATCTGAGAGTATAGGTCAGGGATATCTGATCTGAGAGTATAGGTCAGGGGTATCTGATCTGAGAGTATAGGTCAGGGGTATCTGATCTGAGAGTATAGGTCAGGGCTATCTGATCTGAGAGTATAGGTCAGGGCTATCTGATCTGAGAGTATAGGTCAGGGCTATCTGATCTGAGAGTATAGGTCAGGGGTATCTGATCTGAGAGTATAGGTCAGGGGTATCTGATCTGAGAGTATAGGTCAGGGCTATCTGATCTGAGAGTATAGGTCAGGGGTATCTGATCTGAGAGTATAGGTCAGGGGTATCTGATCTGAGAGTATAGGTCAGGGATATCTGATCTGAGAGTATAGGTCAGGGGTATCTGATCTGAGAGTATAGCTCAGGGCTATCTGATCTGAGAGTATAGGTCAGGGCTATCTGATCTGAGAGTATAGGTCAGGGGTATCTGATCTGAGAGTATAGGTCAGGGGTATCTGATCTGAGAGTGTAGGTCAGGGCTATCTGATCTGAGAGTATAGGTCAGGGCTATCTGATCTGAGAGTATAGGTCAGGGGTATCTGATCTGACAGTATAGGTCAGGGGTATCTGATCTGAGAGTATAGGTCAGGGATATCTGATCTGAGAGTATAGGTCAGGGGTATCTGATCTGAGAGTATAGGTCAGGGGTATCTGATCTGAGAGTATAGGTCAGGGGTATCTGATATGAGAGTATAGGTCAGGGGTATCTGATCTGAGAGTATAGGTCAGGGGTATCTGATCTGAGAGTATAGGTCAGGGGTATCTGATCTGAGAGTATAGGTCAGGGCTATCTGATCTGAGAGTATAGGTCAGGGGTATCTGATCTGACAGTATAGGTCAGGGCTATCTGATCTGACAGTATAGGTCAGGGCTATCTGATCTGAGAGTATAGGTCAGGGCTATCTGATCTGAGAGTATAGGTCAGGGCTATCTGATCTGAGAGTATAGGTCAGGGATATCTGATCTGAGAGTATAGGTCAGGGGTATCTGATCTGAGAGTATAGGTCAGGGCTATCTGATCTGAGAGTATAGGTCAGGGGTATCTGATCTGAGAGTATAGGTCAGGGGTATCTGATCTGAGATTAGAGGTCATCGGTATCTGATCTGAGAGTATAGGTCAGGGGTGTCTGATCTGAGAGTATAGGTCAGGGGTATCTGATTTGAGAGTATAGGTCAGGGATATCTGATCTGAGAGTATAGGTCAGGGGTATCTGATCTGAGAGTATAGTTCAAGGGTATCTGATCTGAGAGTATAGGTCAGGGGTATCTGATCTGACAGTATAGGTCAGGGGTATCTGATCTGAGAGTATAGGTCAGGGGTATCTGATCTGAGAGTATAGGTCAGGGGTATCTGATCTGAGAGTATAGGTCAGGACTATCTGATCTGAGAGTATTGGTCAGGGATATCTGATCTGAGAGTATAGGTCAGGGCTATCTGATCTGAGAGTATAGGTCAGGGGTATCTGATCTGAGAGTATAGGTCAGGGCTATCTGATCTGAGAGTATAGGTCAGGGCTATCTGATCTGACAGTATAGGTCAGGGCTATCTGATCTGAGAGTATAGGTCAGGGCTATCTGATCTGAGAGTATAGGTCAGGGCTATCTGATCTGAGAGTATAGGTCAGGGATATCTGATCTGAGAGTATAGGTCAGGGGTATCTGATCTGAGAGTATAGGTCAGGGCTATCTGATCTGAGAGTATAGGTCAGGGGTATCTGATCTGACAGTACAGGTCAGGGATATCTGATCTGAGAGTATAGGTCAGGGATATCTGATCTGAGAGTATAGGTCAGGGCTATCTGATCTGAGAGTATAGGTCAGGGGTATCTGATCTGAGAGTATAGGTCAGGGCTATCTGATCTGAGAGTATAGGTCAGGGGTATCTGATCTGAGAGTATAGGTCAGGGGTATCTGATCTGAGAGTATAGGTCAGGGATATCTGATCTGAGAGTATAGGTCAGGGGTATCTGATCTGAGAGTATAGGTCAGGGGTATCTGATCTGAGAGTATAGGTCAGGGCTATCTGATCTGAGAGTATAGGTCAGGGCTATCTGATCTGAGAGTATAGGTCAGGGCTATCTGATCTGAGAGTATAGGTCAGGGGTATCTGATCTGAGAGTATAGGTCAGGGGTATCTGATCTGAGAGTATAGGTCAGGGCTATCTGATCTGAGAGTATAGGTCAGGGGTATCTGATCTGAGAGTATAGGTCAGGGGTATCTGATCTGAGAGTATAGGTCAGGGATATCTGATCTGAGAGTATAGGTCAGGGGTATCTGATCTGAGAGTATAGCTCAGGGCTATCTGATCTGAGAGTATAGGTCAGGGCTATCTGATCTGAGAGTATAGGTCAGGGCTATCTGATCTGAGAGTATAGGTCAGGGGTATCTGATCTGAGAGTATAGGTCAGGGGTATCTGATCTGAGATTAGAGGTCATCGGTATCTGATCTGAGAGTATAGGTCAGGGGTGTCTGATCTGAGAGTATAGGTCAGGGGTATCTGATTTGAGAGTATAGGTCAGGGATATCTGATCTTAGAGTATAGGTCAGGGGTATCTGATCTGAGAGTATAGTTCAAGGGTATCTGATCTGAGAGTATAGGTCAGGGGTATCTGATCTGACAGTATAGGTCAGGGGTATCTGATCTGAGAGTATAGGTCAGGGGTATCTGATCTGAGAGTATAGGTCAGGGGTATCTGATCTGAGAGTATAGGTCAGGACTATCTGATCTGAGAGTATTGGTCAGGGATATCTGATCTGAGAGTATAGGTCAGGGCTATCTGATCTGAGAGTATAGGTCAGGGGTATCTGATCTGAGAGTATAGGTCAGGGCTATCTGATCTGAGAGTATAGGTCAGGGCTATCTGATCTGAGAGTATAGGTCAGGGGTATCTGATCTGAGAGTATAGGTCAGGGCTATCTGATCTGAGAGTATAGGTCAGGGCTATCTGATCTGAGAGTATAGGTCAGGGGTATCTGATCTGAGAGTATAGGTCAGGGGTATCTGATCTGAGAGTATAGGTCAGGGATATCTGATCTGAGAGTATAGGTCAGGGGTATCTGATCTGAGAGTATAGGTCAGGGGTATCTGATCTGAGAGTATAGGTCAGGGCTATCTGATCTGAGAGTATAGGTCAGGGCTATCTGATCTGAGAGTATAGGTCAGGGCTATCTGATCTGAGAGTATAGGTCAGGGGTATCTGATCTGAGAGTATAGGTCAGGGGTATCTGATCTGAGAGTATAGGTCAGGGCTATCTGATCTGAGAGTATAGGTCAGGGGTATCTGATCTGAGAGTATAGGTCAGGGGTATCTGATCTGAGAGTATAGGTCAGGGATATCTGATCTGAGAGTATAGGTCAGGGGTATCTGATCTGAGAGTATAGCTCAGGGCTATCTGATCTGAGAGTATAGGTCAGGGCTATCTGATCTGAGAGTATAGGTCAGGGCTATCTGATCTGAGAGTATAGGTCAGGGGTATCTGATCTGAGAGTATAGGTCAGGGGTATCTGATCTGAGAGTATAGGTCAGGGGTATCTGATCTGAGAGTATTGGTCAGGGATATCTGATCTGAGAGTATAGGTCAGGGCTATCTGATCTGAGAGTATAGGTCAGGGGTATCTGATCTGAGAGTATAGGTCAGGACTATCTGATCTGAGAGTATAGGTCAGGGCTATCTGATCTGAGAGTATAGGTCAGGGGTATCTGATCTGAGAGTATAGGTCAGGGGTATCTGATCTGAGAGTATTTTTTTATTTTATTTCACCTTTATTTAACCAGGTAGGCTAGTTGAGAACAAGTTCTCATTTGCAACTGCGACCTGGCCAAGATAAGGCATAGCAGTGTGAACAGACAACACAGAGTTACACATGGAGTAAACAATTAACAAGTCAATAACACAGTAGAAAAAAAGGGGAGTCTATATATACATTGTGTGCAAAAGGCATGAGGTAGGCAAATAATTACAATTATGCAGATTAACACTGGAGTGATAAATGATCAGATGGTTATGTACAGGTAGAGATATTGGTGTGCAAAAGAGCAGAAAAATAAAAATAAATAAATAAAAACAGTATGGGGATGAGGTAGGTGAAAATGGGTGGGCTATTTACCAATAGACTATGTACAGCTGCAGCGATCGGTTAGCTGCTCAGATAGCAGATGTTTGAAGTTGGTGAGGGAGATAAAAGTCTCCAACTTCAGCGATTTTTGCAATTCGTTCCAGTCACAGGCAGCAGAGAACTGGAACGAAAGGCGGCCAAATGAGGTGTTGGCTTTAGGGATGATCAGTGAGATACACCTGCTGGAGCGCGTGCTACGGATGGGTGTTGCCATCGTAACCAGTGAACTGAGATAAGGCGGAGCTTTACCTAGCATGGACTTGTAGATGACCTGGAGCCAGTGGGTCTGGCGACGAATATGTAGCGAGGGCCAGCCGACTAGAGCATACAAGTCGCAGTGGTGGGTGGTATAAGGTGCTTTAGTGACAAAACGGATGGCACTGTGATAAACTGCATCCAGTTTGCTGAGTAGAGTGTTGGAAGCAATTTTGTAGATGACGTCGCCGAAGTCGAGGATCGGTAGGATAGTCAGTTTTACTAGGGTAAGTTTGGCGGCGTGAGTGAAGGAGGCTTTGTTGCGGAATAGAAAGCCGACTCTTGATTTGATTTTCGATTGGAGATGTTTGATATGGGTCTGGAAGGAGAGTTTAGAGTCTAGCCAGACACCTAGGTACTTATAGATGTCCACATATTCAAGGTCGGAACCATCCAGGGTGGTGATGCTGGTCAGGCGTGCGGGTGCAGGCAGCGAACGGTTGAAAAGCATGCATTTGGTTTTACTAGCGTTTAAGAGCAGTTGGAGGCCACGGAAGGAGTGCTGTATGGCATTGAAGCTCGTTTGGAGGTTAGATAGCACAGTGTCCAAGGACGGGCCGGAAGTATATAGAATGGTGTCGTCTGCGTAGAGGTGGATCAGGGAATCGCCCGCAGCATGAGAAACATCATTGATATATACAGAGAAAAGAGTCGGCCCGAGAATTGAACCCTGTGGCACCCCAATAGAGACTGCCAGAGGACCGGACAGCATGCCCTCCGATTTGACACACTGAACTCTGTCTGCAAAGTAATTGGTGAACCAGGCAAGGCAGTCATCCGAAAACCGAGGCTACTGAGTCTGCCGATAAGAATACGGTGATTGACAGAGTCGAAAGCCTTGGCAAGGTCTATGAAGACGGCTGCACAGTACTGTCTTTTATCGATGGCGGTTATGATATCGTTTAGTACCTTGAGCGTGGCTGAGGTACACCCGTGACCGGCTCGGAAACCAGATTGCACAGCGGAGAAGGTACGGTGGGATTCAAGATGGTCAGTGACCTGTTTGTTGACTTGGCTTTCGAAGACCTTAGATAGGCAGGGCAGGATGGATATAGGTCTGTAACAGTTTGGGTCCAGGGTGTCGCCCCCTTTGAAGAGGGGGATGACTGCGGCAGCTTTCCAATCCTTGGGGATCTCAGACGATATGAAAGAGAGGTTGAACAGGCTGGTAATAGGGGTTGCGACAATGGCGGCGGATAGTTTCAGGAATAGAGGGTCCAGATTGTCCAGCCCAGCTGATTTGTACGGGTCCAGGTTTTGCAGCTCTTTCAGGACATCTGCTATCTGGATTTGGGTAAAGGAGAACCTGGAGAGGCTTGGGCGAGTAGCTGCGGGGGGGGGGGAGCTGTTGTCCGAGGTTGGAGTAGCCAGGCGGAAGGCATGGCCAGCCGTTGAGAAATGCTTGTTGAAGTTTTCGATAATCATGGATTTATCGGTGGTGACCATGTTACCTAGTCTCAGTGCAGTGGGCAGCTGGGAGGAGGTGCTCTTGTTCTCCATGGACTTCACAGTGTCCCAGAACTTTTTGGAGTTGGAGCTACAGGATGCAAACTTCTGCCTGAAGAAGTTGGCTTTAGCTTTCCTGACTGACTGTGTGTATTGGTTCCTGACTTCCCTGAACAGTTGCATATCGCGGGGACTATTCGATGTTAGCGCAGTCCGCCACAGGATGTTTTTGTGCTGGTCGAGGGCAGTCAGGTCTGGAGTGAACCAGGGGCTATATCTGTTCTTAGTTCTGCATTTTTTGAACGGAGCATGCTTATCTAAAATGGTGAGGAAGTTACTTTTAAAGAAAGACCAGGCATCCTCAACTGACGGGATGAGGTCAATGTCCTTCCAGGATACCCGGGCCAGGTCGATTAGAAAGGCCTGCTCACAGAAGTGTTTTAGGGAGCGTTTGACAGTGATGAGGGGTGGTCGTTTGACTGCGGCTCCGTAGCGGATACAGGCAATGAGGCAGTGATCGCTGAGATCCTGGTTGTAGACAGCGGAGGTGTATTTGGAGGGCCAGTTGGTCAGGATGACGTCAATGAGGGTGCCCTTGTTTACAGAGTTAGGGTTGTACCTGGTGGGTTCCTTGATGATTTGAGTGAGATTGAGGGCATCTAGCTTAGATTGTAGGACTGCCGGGGTGTTAAGCATATCCCAGTTTAGGTCACCTAACAGAACAAACTCTGAAGCTAGATGGGGGGCGATCAATTCACAAATGGTGTCCAGGGCACAGCTGGGAGCTGAGGGGGGTCGGTAGCAGGCGGCAACAGTGAGAGACTTATTTCTGGAGAGAGTAATTTTCAAAATTAGTAGTTCGAACTGTTTGGGTATGGACCTGGAGAGTATGACATTACTTTGCAGGCTATCTCTGCAGTAGACTGCAACTCCTCCCCCTTTGGCAGTTCTATCTTGACGGAAGATGTTATAGTTGGGTATGGAAATCTCAGAATTTTTGGTGGCCTTCCTGAGCCAGGATTCAGACACGGCAAGGACATCAGGGTTAGCAGAGTGTGCTAGAGCAGTGAGTAAGACACACTTAGGGAGGAGGCTTCTGATGTTGACATGCATGAAACCAAGGCTTTTTCGATCACAGAAGTCAACAAATGAGGGTGCCTGGGGACATGCAGGGCCTGGGTTTACCTCCACATCACCCGCGGAACAGAGAAGGAGTAGTATGAGGGTGCGGCTGAAGGCTATCAAAACTGGTCGCCTAGGGCGTTGGGGACAGAGAATAAGAGGAGCAGGTTTCTGGGCATGGTAGAATATATTCAGGGCATAATGCGCAGACAGGGGTATGGTGGGGTGCGGGTACAGCGGAGGTAAGCCCAGGCACTGGGTGATGATGAGAGAGGTTGTATCTCTGGACATGCTGGTTGTAATGGGTGAGGTCACCGCATGTGTGGGGGGTGGGACAAAGGAGGTATCAGGGGTATAAAGAGTGGAACTAGGGGCTCCATTGTAAACTAAAACAATGATAACTAACCTGCACAACAGTATACAAGGCATATTGACATTTGAGAGAGACATACAGCAAGGCATACAGTAATCACAGGTGTTGAATTGGGAGAGCTAGCTAAAACAGTAGGTGAGACAACAACAGCTAATCAGCTAGCACAACAACAGCAGGTAGAATGGCGATTGATTAGGCAGAGAGGGTCGGATTAACTACACACAGAGCCTAAATGCGGCTGGGGCCGACAGATAAAACATAAACAAGCAGAATGGATTACCGTGAATTAATGGACAGTCCAGCATGCATCAGCTATGTAGCCAAGTGATCAGTGTCCAAGGGGCAGCGGTGGATGGGGCAGGGAAGCTGGACTGGCGAGTGTTATCCAGGTTAGAAAACTAACAATGACTAAATAGCTTGTAGCCAGTTAGCTGGTTAGCTTCTGAAGGTTCTTGAGTGTGTTCTAAAAGTGTAAAGATAATAGCGGTTCCGTATCACATTGGGTGAGGCAGGTTACCGGAAGGTATAAACAAATAAAAAATCCAAAAGGGATAGAAAGTAAATATGGGTTCAGTGAGTGTTTGGGACGCGGCGATTCAGATGGTTAGCAGGCCTGTGCTAACAAGCTAACAGTTAGTAGACGGTGCTAAACACGGTAGCAGTTAGCGGACCGGGCTAAACAAGCTAGCAGTTAGCAGGCCGAATTTGCAAGCAAGGAGATAGCAAGGGCTAGAGAGTTAGCCTTTGGGGACGTCGCGATGGGGGGAGTCTGTTTATTCCTCTTCATGCGGTGACATCAATGGACCGGTCGTGGGTCTGGATATTGTAGCCCAGGAGCTCAAAATGTTCCGTTTGCGATGGGAATCCGGGGGTGAAAAATAAAAATAAAATAATAGATAGGTCCGTTATGCTCTGGTTAGAGTCGCGTTGTTCGAACTGGCGAGAGCTTTCCGAGCTAAAGGTTAGCTGATGACCGGTTAGCTGACCGGTTAGCTGAAGACCGCTAGCAATGTTTTGCTGAAGCTGGTAGTTAGTTTGCTAGTTGGCTAGCTTCAGTTGAGGGGTTCCAGATCCGAAGTAAATATAAATACTTTAGGAAAAAAAGCTACGTTGGGTGAGGCGGGTTGCAGGAGAGTATTTAGAAGAAGTTGAGGTTCAGCAAAAAGTTTTAAAGATATGTGAAGAAAACGAAACGAAAACAAACGATATATACAAGGAACACGACAACACGTCCTACTGCTACGCCATCTTGGAACTAAGGTCAGGGATATCTGATCTGAGAGTATAGGTCAGGGCTATCTGATCTGAGAGTATAGGTCAGGGGTATCTGATCTGAGAGTATAGGTCAGGGATATCTGATCTGAGAGTATAGGTCAGGGGTATCTGATCTGAGAGTATAGCTCAGGGCTATCTGATCTGAGAGTATAGGTCAGGGCTATCTGATCTGAGAGTATAGGTCAGGGCTATCTGATCTGAGAGTATAGGTCAGGGGTATCTGATCTGAGAGTATAGGTCAGGGGTATCTGATCTGAGATTAGAGGTCATCGGTATCTGATCTGAGAGTATAGGTCAGGGGTGTCTGATCTGAGAGTATAGGTCAGGGGTATCTGATTTGAGAGTATAGGTCAGGGATATCTGATCTGAGAGTATAGGTCAGGGGTATCTGATCTGAGAGTATAGGTCAGGGGTATCTGATCTGAGAGTATAGGTCAGGGGTATCTGATCTGAGAGTGTAGGTCAGGGCTATCTGATCTGAGAGTATAGGTCAGGGCTATCTGATCTGAGAGTATAGGTCAGGGGTATCTGATCTGACAGTATAGGTCAGGGGTATCTGATCTGAGAGTATAGGTCAGGGATATCTGATCTGAGAGTATAGGTCAGGGGTATCTGATCTGAGAGTATAGGTCAGGGGTATCTGATCTGAGAGTATAGGTCAGGGGTATCTGATATGAGAGTATAGGTCAGGGGTATCTGATCTGAGAGTATAGGTCAGGGGTATCTGATCTGAGAGTATAGGTCAGGGGTATCTGATCTGAGAGTATAGGTCAGGGCTATCTGATCTGAGAGTATAGGTCAGGGGTATCTGATCTGACAGTATAGGTCAGGGCTATCTGATCTGACAGTATAGGTCAGGGCTATCTGATCTGAGAGTATAGGTCAGGGCTATCTGATCTGAGAGTATAGGTCAGGGCTATCTGATCTGAGAGTATAGGTCAGGGATATCTGATCTGAGAGTATAGGTCAGGGGTATCTGATCTGAGAGTATAGGTCAGGGCTATCTGATCTGAGAGTATAGGTCAGGGGTATCTGATCTGACAGTATAGGTCAGGGATATCTGATCTGAGAGTATAGGTCAGGGCTATCTGATCTGAGAGTATAGGTCAGGGGTATCTGATCTGAGAGTATAGGTCAGGGGTATCTGATCTGAGAGTATAGGTCAGGGCTATCTGATCTGAGAGTATAGGTCAGGGGTATCTGATCTGAGAGTATAGGTCAGGGGTATCTGATCTGAGAGTATAGGTCAGGGATATCTGATCTGAGAGTATAGGTCAGGGGTATCTGATCTGAGAGTATAGGTCAGGGGTATCTGATCTGAGAGTATAGGTCAGGGCTATCTGATCTGAGAGTATAGGTCAGGGCTATCTGATCTGAGAGTATAGGTCAGGGCTATCTGATCTGAGAGTATAGGTCAGGGGTATCTGATCTGAGAGTATAGGTCAGGGGTATCTGATCTGAGAGTATAGGTCAGGGCTATCTGATCTGAGAGTATAGGTCAGGGGTATCTGATCTGATAGTATAGGTCAGGGGTATCTGATCTGAGAGTATAGGTCAGGGATATCTGATCTGAGAGTATAGGTCAGGGGTATCTGATCTGAGAGTATAGCTCAGGGCTATCTGATCTGAGAGTATAGGTCAGGGCTATCTGATCTGAGAGTATAGGTCAGGGCTATCTGATCTGAGAGTATAGGTCAGGGGTATCTGATCTGAGAGTATAGGTCAGGGGTATCTGATCTGAGATTAGAGGTCATCGGTATCTGATCTGAGAGTATAGGTCAGGGGTGTCTGATCTGAGAGTATAGGTCAGGGGTATCTGATTTGAGAGTATAGGTCAGGGATATCTGATCTGAGAGTATAGGTCAGGGGTATCTGATCTGAGAGTATAGTTCAAGGGTATCTGATCTGAGAGTATAGGTCAGGGGTATCTGATCTGACAGTATAGGTCAGGGGTATCTGATCTGAGAGTATAGGTCAGGGGTATCTGATCTGAGAGTATAGGTCAGGGGTATCTGATCTGAGAGTATAGGTCAGGACTATCTGATCTGAGAGTATAGGTCAGGGGTATCTGATCTGAGAGTATAGGTCAGGGGTATCTGATCTGAGAGTATAGGTCAGGGGTATCTGATCTGAGAGTATTGGTCAGGGATATCTGATCTGAGAGTATAGGTCAGGGCTATCTGATCTGAGAGTATAGGTCAGGGGTATCTGATCTGAGAGTATAGGTCAGGGCTATCTGATCTGAGAGTATAGGTCAGGGCTATCTGATCTGAGAGTATAGGTCAGGGGTATCTGATCTGAGAGTATAGGTCAGGGGTATCTGATCTGAGAGTATAGGTCAGGGCTATCTGATCTGAGAGTATAGGTCAGGGGTATCTGATCTGAGAGTATAGGTCAGGGGTATCTGATCTGAGAGTATAGGTCAGGGGTATCTGATCTGAGAGTATAGGTCAGGGATATCTGATCTGAGAGTATAGGTCAGGGGTATCTGATCTGAGAGTATAGCTCAGGGCTATCTGATCTGAGAGTATAGGTCAGGGCTATCTGATCTGAGAGTATAGGTCAGGGGTATCTGATCTGACAGTATAGGTCAGGGGTATCTGATCTGAGAGTATAGGTCAGGGATATCTGATCTGAGAGTATAGGTCAGGGGTATCTGATCTGAGAGTATAGGTCAGGGGTATCTGATCTGAGAGTATAGGTCAGGGGTATCTGATATGAGAGTATAGGTCAGGGGTATCTGATCTGAGAGTATAGGTCAGGGTTATCTGATCTGAGAGTATAGGTCAGGGGTATCTGATCTGAGAGTATAGGTCAGGGCTATCTGATCTGAGAGTATAGGTCAGGGGTATCTGATCTGACAGTATAGGTCAGGGCTATCTGATCTGAGAGTATAGGTCAGGGGTATCTGATCTGACAGTATAGGTCAGGGCTATCTGATCTGAGAGTATAGGTCAGGGCTATCTGATCTGAGAGTATAGGTCAGGGCAATCTGATCTGAGAGTATATGTCAGGGATATCTGATCTGAGAGTATAGGTCAGGGGTATCTGATCTGACAGTATAGGTCAGGGATATCTGATATGAGAGTATAGGTCAGGGGTATCTGATTTGACAGTATAGGTCAGGGATATCTGATATGAGAGTATAGGTCAGGGATATCTGATCTGAGCGTATAGGTCAGGGATATCTGATATGAGAGTATAGGTCAGGGGTATCTGATCTGACAGTATAGGTCAGGGGTATCTGATATGAGAGTATAGGTCAGGGGTATCTGATCTGAGAGTATATGTCAGGGGTATCTGATATGAGAGTATAGGTCAGGGGTATCTGATCTGAGAGTATAGGTCAGGGGTATCTGATCTGAGAGTATAGGTCAGGGGTATCCGATCTGAGAGTATAGGTCAGGGGTATCTGATCTGACAGTATAGGTCAGGGGTATCTGATCTGAGAGTATAGGTCAGGGGTATCTGATCTGAGAGTATAGGTCAGGGGTATCTGATCTGAGAGTATAGGTCAGGGGTATCTGATCTGAGAGTTATAGGTCAGGGGTATCTGATCTGAGAGTATAGGTCAGGGGTATCTGATCTGAGAGTATAGGTCAGGGGTATCTGATCTGAGAGTATAGGTCAGGGGTATCTGATCTGAGAGTATAGGTCAGGGGTATCTGATCTGACAGTATAGGTCAGGGGTATCTGATCTGAGAGTATAGGTCAGGGGTATCTGATCTGAGAGTATAGGTCAGGGGTATCTGATCTGAGAGTATAGGTCAGGGGTATCTGATCTGAGAGTATAGGTCAGGGGTATCTATGAGATTTCTGTAAAAACAAAACAAAGATAAAGCATTGTGTTCCTATTTTTTTATTATTAATCTCAGGCTGTTGGCGGTAGGTGCACCTGATTCAGCTGCCCTGTGTGCCGGGTAGGCGAACTGTTGCTATTTGGAACCATTTCATGTGTCTGAATGTACAAATTCTGCATTCCCGGTGGGCCCAGAGGGCAAATCAAGTGCACTATAGGCCTACCGCTGGCTAAGATGTCCGTGTCTGCAGTAACGTAACAGGCTTAAACGAAAGCTATATCAAAGTTGATACTGTGATACTGTTCAAAACGTTTAAAACCACGACTAGAGAGAGACTGTCAACGACTACAGCACAGTGCTGCTGTTTCTAAATGTTTAAAACCATCACTAGAGAGAGACTGTCAACGACTACAGCACAGCGCTGCTGTTTCTAAACGTTTAAAACCATCACTAGAGAGACTGTCAACGAAAGTAATGTAATGTTAAAGGTAAGGTAAAGGTAATGTATTGTTAATGATAATGTATTCTTAACGGTAATGTAAAGGTAATGTATTGGTATAGGTAATGTAGTGGTAAATGTAATGTAAAGGTAATGTATTGGTATAGGTAATGTAGTGGTAAATGTAAGGTAAATGTAATGTATTCTTAATGGTAAGGTAAAGGTAATGTATTGTTAAAGGTAATGTATTCTTAACGGTAAGGTAAAGGTAATGTATTGTTAAAGGTAATGTATTCTTAACGGTAAGGTAAAGGTAATGTATTGTTAAATGTAAGGTAATGGTACGGTAAATGTAATGTATTGTAAAAGGTAATGTATTGTTCAATGTAATGTATTGTTAAAGGTATATGTAAAGGTAATGTATTGGTATAGGTAATGTATTGTTAAATGTAAGGTAAAGGTAATGTATTGGTATAGGTAATGTATTGTTAAATGTAAGGTAAAGGTAATGTATTCTTAACGGTAAGGTAAAGGTAATGTATTGGTATAGGTAATGTAGTGGTAAATGTAAGGTAAATGTAATGTATTCTTAATGGTAAGGTAAAGGTCATGTATTGTTAAAGGTAATGTATTCTTAATGGTAAGGTAAAGGTAATGTATTGTTAAAGGTAATGTATTCTTAACGGTAATGCAAAGGTAATGTATTGTTAAAGGTAATGTATTCTTAACGGTAAGGTAAAGGTAATGTATTGTTAAATGTAAGGTAACGGTAATGTATTCTTAACGGTAAGGTAAAGGTAATGTATTGGTATAGGTAATGTAGTGGTAAATGTAAGGTAAATGTAATGTATTCTTAACGGTAAGGTAAAGGTAATGTATTGTTAAATGTAAGGTAAAGGTAATGCATGGTTAAAGGTAATGTAATGTTAAGGTAATGCATGGTTAAAGGTAATGTAATGTTAGGGGAATGTAAAACTACTTATTATACCGTAAATACTCCCAACTGTTATAATATATTTTATTTTATTGAAAATAATTGGCGGACCACCTGCAGCACCCCTGCGGACCACAGGTTGGAAACCACTGCGCTAGATGACTAGGTTGCCATAGTTACCCGTGACAGGCGTGCCAGACCCAGGAGTGGCGTCCAGCCTTGGGCCTGAAGTCGGCCCGTCCGATGTTGTGGATCTGAGAGGAGAACCGTAGCAGGCGGCGGTGTCCGTAGGGCCAGTTAGCACTAGCAGCAGACTTAGACAGACAGTTCTCCTCCGCTGCGCAGTACAGCATGTGGAGCGGGCGGTCCTCAATGTACACGGACTGCTGGACCAGGGGAGCATTCAGGACCAGGTCAGACGCAGCTGGGAGGAGAGAGGAGGAGAGGAGGAGGAGGGGGAGGAGGAGAGAGGAGGAGAGGAGGAGGAGAGAGGAGGAGAGGAGAAGGAGAGGAGGAGAGGAGGAGGAGAGAGGAGGAGAGAGGAGGAGAGGAGGAGGAGAGACGAGGAGAGGAGGAGGAGGGGAGGAGGAGGGGGAGGAGGAGAGAGGAGGAGGGGGAGGAGGAGAGAGGAGGAGGGGGAGGAGGAGAGAGGAGGAGAGGAGGAGGAGAGAGGAGGAGGAGAGAGGAGGAGAGGAGGAGGGGGAGGAGGAGAGAGGAGGAGAGGAGGAGGAGAGAGGAGGAGAGAGGAGGGGAGGAGGAACGGTCAAACTGTCAACATGTACTGAGCAGTAGTTTCCATTGCCATTTGTTTTATGTTGGCTGTTTAGAACAGTGGGGTCAGTTTAGCTAAACCCAGGGTGCATCAGAGTGGGGTCAGTTTAACTAAACCCAGGGTGTGTCAGAGTGGGGTCAGTTTAACTAAACCCAGGGTGTGTCAGAGTGGGGTCAGTTTAGCTAAACCCAGGGTGCATCAGAGTGGGGTCAGTTTAACTAAACCCAGGGTGTGTCAGAGTGGGGTCAGTTTAACTAAACCCAGGGTGCGTCAGAGTGGGGTCAGTTTAACTAAACCCAGGGTGTGTCAGAGTGGGGTCAGTTTAACTAAACCCAGGGTCAGTTCAGGGTGGGGTCAGTTTAGCTAAACCCAGGGTGCGTCAGAGTGGGGTCAGTTTAACTAAACCCAGGGTGTGTCAGAGTGGGGTCAGTTTAACTAAACCCAGGGTGTGTCAGAGTGGGGTCAGTTTAACTAAACCCAGGGTGCGTCAGAGTGGGGTCAGTTTAGCTATTTGCGTTGCGCATTGCTATTTGCCGGGCGCGTTGCTATTTGCCGTGCGCGTTGCTATTTGCCGTGTGCGTTGCTATTTGTCGTGCTCGTTGCCATTTGTCGTGCGCGTTGCTATTTGTCGTGCGCGTTGCTATTTGTCGTGCGCGTTGCTATTTGTCGTGCGCGTTGCTATTTGCAGCGATCGTTGCTATTTGCCGCGCTCGTTGCTATTTGTCGTGCGCGTTGCTATTTGCCGTGCGCGTTGCTATTTGCCGTGTGCGTTGCTATTTGTCGTGCTCGTTGCTATTTGTCGTGCGCGTTGCTATTTGTCGTGCTCGTTGCTATTTGTCGTGCTCGTTGCTATTTGTCGTGCGCGTTGCTATTTGTCGTGCGCGTTGCTATTTGTCGTGCGCGTTGCTATTTGCAGCGATCGTTGCTATTTGCCGCGCTCGTTGCTATTTGTCGTGCTCGTTGCTATTTGCCGTGCGCGTTGCTATTTGTCGTGCGCGTTGCTATTTGTCGCGCTCGTTGCTATTTGTCGTGCTCGTTGCTATTTGCCGTGCGCGTTGCTATTTGTCGTGCGCGTTGCTATTTGTCGCGCTCGTTGCTATTTGCAGCGATCGTTGCTATTTGTCGTGCACGTTGCTATTTGTCGTGCTCGTTGCTATTTGTCGTGCTCGTTGCTATTTGTCGTGCTCGTTGCTATTTGTCGTGCTCGTTGCTATTTGTCGTGCGCGTTGCTATTTGCCGTGCGCGTTGCTATTTGCCGTGCGCATTGCCCAAAATGCGAGCTTAAAACAATCCACATTAAAAAAATGATCCTCTGTTGCCAAATCATGCTATCTGGTACAGTATTTTGAATGATTTTATTTATGTATGTATGTACGAGTAATTATATAGCTAATTTTGGCTAATTGAATTCAATTTACTTTAGGGGAAGCTTATCTTCCTATTGGACGCGCTGCCTACGCCGACATCAATGTGAAAGTAACTGATGCATAAAACATCTGGTGACACTGCCTGTAGTAATGTGTGGATCTCTTTATTAGTGAAGTACCAGTCATGTTGTTGCTCTGTCATGTAGACAGGGCTCTAACTCATCTAGCTCCACAATGTGATAGGGTGCAGGCCAGGCAGCAGGCTGTTAGCCAGCTTAGTGTCTGCAACTAGCACAGTCAGTGTAGTCAGCTCAGCTATCCCCATTGAGACCGTGTCTGTGCCTCGATCTAAGTTGGGAAAAACTAAACATGGCGGTGTTCGCCTTAGCAATCTCACTGGGATAAAGACCTCCTCTTTTCCTGTCATTATTGAAAGAGATTGTGATACCTCACATCTCAAAATAGGGCAACTTAATGTTAGATCCCTCACTTCCAAGGCAGTTATAGTCAATGAACTAATCACTGATCATAATATTGATGTGATTAGCCTGACTGAAACATGGCTTAAACCTGATTAATTTACTGTGTTAAATGAGGCTTCTCCTCCTGGTTACATTAGTGACCATATCCCCCGCGCATCCCGCAAAGGTGGAGGTGTTGCTAACATTTACGATACCAAATTTCAATTTACAAAAAAGAAAATGACTGCGTTTTCGTCTTTTGAGCTTCTAGTCATGAAATCTATGCAGCTCAACTCAATCACTTTTTATAGCTACTGTTTACAGGCCTCCTGGGCCCTATACAGCGTTCCTAACTGAGTTCCCTGAATTCCTATCGGACCTTGTAGTCATAGCAGATAATATTCTAATTTTTGGTGACTTTAATATTCACACGGAAAAGTCCACAGACCCACTCCAAAAGGCTTTCGGAGCCATCATCGACTAAGTGGGTTTTGTCCAACATGTCTCTGGACCCACTCACTGTCACAGTCATACTCTGGACCTAGTTTTGTCCCGTGGAATAAATATTGTGGATCTTAATGTTTTTCCTCATAATCCTGGACTATCGGACCACTATTTTATTACGTTTGCAATCGCAACAAATAATCTGCTCAGACCCTAACCAAGGATAATCAAAAGCTGTGCTATAAATTCTCAGACATCCCAAAGATTCCTAGATGCCCTTCCAGACTCCCTCCAGCTACCCACGGAGGTCAGAGGACAAAAATCAGTTAACCATCTAACGGGGGATCTAAATGTAACCTTGTGTAATACCCAGGATGC
Source organism: Oncorhynchus mykiss (assembly GCF_057628025.1). Taxonomy (NCBI): domain Eukaryota; kingdom Metazoa; phylum Chordata; class Actinopteri; order Salmoniformes; family Salmonidae; genus Oncorhynchus; species Oncorhynchus mykiss. The sequence goes on from NC_143040.1 coordinate 74,451,176, forward strand.
AGCCTGACCCCTAAAAACAAAAAACATTTGTCATAGCCTGGTTCCTCTCTAGGTTTCTTCCTTTCTAAGGAGTTTTTCCTAGCCACCGTGCTTCTACATCTGCATTGCTTGCTGTTTGGGGTTTTAGGCTGGGTTTCTGTACAGCACGTTGAGATATCAGCTGATGTAAAAAGGGCTTTATAAATACGTTTGATTAATTGATTGACATTAGAACTCATGCATTATATAATTCACTGTTGTATTTCCACTTTTTCAGAATTAAACACACTCTTGGTTAAAACAATTGCCAAGCAATACCTTAAAATGCCTTAGCCCATTGACTGTGCCGTGCCATTCCTGCTCTATCTGAATCAGGGTTATTAAACCACCTCAATCTGTCGTCCGTGCCCTTACAAACACCTGGAACACATGGAGCTAAGAAGCCCTGAAGAATATCCAGCCCAACAGGTCCTTCAGGAACTCACTCTCTGAGCAGATGACCCCAGCAGAGAACTTGGCAGCAGTCTTCTGACAGCTGACAGTCCTGTGATGCTGGCAGTGGCTCAGAGACATCTCGTTTCCTATACAAAGGGAAGGGGATGTTATTAGACACTTTTCTGAAATTTACCAGTAAACTAATCTGATTTTTTTTGTAATTTTCAAGGATTTTAAGGAATTTTCATAACATGTAAACTATATAAATGCGTTTTTTTGTTTAATATTTGGTAAATTACCAGGAGTTCCACAACCCTACCTGTACATTTCACTCCACTCATCACCATCTCGGTCACGTTACTACTGTCCCAGTACCATGTTTCCTTGGCAACAGGGGAAACACAAACAAATAGCAGGAGGTTATCATCAAACCTTGATTTATCCAGGAAGTCCCATTGAGACCTATTTTACAAGGGACACTTGGCAATAGGTTATGATAATAATAATAATAATTGATTGGAGTGCTTTTCATGTAGCTCAAAGAGCTTTATGTAGTAATGGGAAAACCTCTTCCTCTACCAATGTGTAGCACCCATCTGAAAGGTGCCAAAACGATCACCACACACCAGCTATCTTGGTGGAGAGGTGAGGGGTGATACGATCACCACACACCAGCTATCTTGGTGGAGACGTGAGGGGTGAAACGATCACCACACACCAGCTATCTTGGTGGAGAGGTGAAGGGTGAAACGATCACCACACACCAGCTATCTTGGTGGAGACGTGAGGAGTGAAACGATCACCACACACCAGCTATCTTGGTGGAGAGGTGAGGAGTGAAACGATCACCACACACCAGCTATCTTGGTGGAGAGGTGAGGGGTGAAACGATCACCACACACCAGATATCTTGGTGGAGAGGTGAGGAGTGAAACGATCACCACACACCAGCTATCTTGGTGGAGAGGTGAGGAGTGAAACGATCACCACACACCAGCTATCTTGGTGGAGAGGTGAGGGGTGAAACGATCACCACACACCAGCTATCTTGGTGGAGAGGTGAGGAGTGAAACGATCACCACACACCAGCTATCTTGGTGGAGAGGTGAGGAGTGAAACGATCACCACACACCAGCTATCTTGGTGGAGACGTGAGGGGTGAAACGATCACCACACACCAGCTATCTTGGTGGAGAGGTGAGGAGTGAAACGATCACCACACACCAGCTATCTTGGTGGAGAGGTGAGGGGTGAAACGATCACCACACACCAGCTATCTTGGTGGAGAGGTGAAGGGTGAAACGATCACCACACACCAGCTATCTTGGTGGAGAGGTGAGGAGTGAAACGATCACCACACACCAGCTATCTTGGTGGAGAGGTGAGGGGTGAAACGATCACCACACACCAGATATCTTGGTGGAGAGGTGAGGAGTGAAACGATCACCACACACCAGCTATCTTGGTGGAGAGGTGAGGAGTGAAACGATCACCACACACCAGCTATCTTGGTGGAGAGGTGAGGGGTGAAACGATCACCACACACCAGCTATCTTGGTGGAGAGGTGAGGAGTGAAACGATCACCACACACCAGCTATCTTGGTGGAGAGGTGAGGAGTGAAACGATCACCACACACCAGCTATCTTGGTGGAGACGTGAGGGGTGAAACGATCACCACACACCAGCTATCTTGGTGGAGAGGTGAGGAGTGAAACGATCACCACACACCAGCTATCTTGGTGGAGAGGTGAGGGGTGAAACGATCACCACACACCAGCTATCTTGGTGGAGAGGTGAAGGGTGAAACGATCACCACACACCAGCTATCTTGGTGGAGAGGTGAGGAGTGAAACGATCACCACACACCAGCTATCTTGGTGGAGAGATGAGGAGTGAAACGATCACCACATACCAGCTATCTTGGTGGAGAGGTGAGGGGTGAAACGATCACCACACACCAGCTATCTTGGTGGAGAGGTGAGGGGTGAAACGATCACCACACACCAGCTATCTTGGTGGAGAGGTGAGGGGTGAAACGATCACCACACACCAGCTATCTTGGTGGAGAGGTGAGGGGTGAAACGATCACCACACACCAGCTATCTTGGTGGAGAGGTGAGGGGTGAAACGATCACCACACACCAGCTATCTTGGTGGAGAGGTGAGGAGTGAAACGATCACCACACACCAGCTATCTTGGTGGAGAGGTGAGGGGTGAAACGATCACCACACACCAGCTATCTTGGTGGAGAGGTGAGGGGTGAAACGATCACCACATACCAGCTATCTTGGTGGAGAGGTGAGGGGTGAAACGATCACCACACACCAGCTATCTTGGTGGAGAGGTGAGGGGTGAAACGATCACCACACACCAGCTATCTTGGTGGAGAGGTGAGGGGTGAAACGATCACCACACACCAGCTATCTTGGTGGAGAGGTGAGGAGTGAAACGATCACCACACACCAGCTATCTTGGTGGAGAGGTGAGGGGTGATATGTCAAATAGGTTAGCATAGCTAGGTTTCCATCAAATTGGCAACACATTTTCACATGAATATTCTAAAGTCTGCATGAAAACAATATTCTCATTTTACCCCAAGAGTTGTGTTTCCATCAAATTGGCTTGTTGGGGATAAAAGGCTGTGTGTGATGACGTAGTGCACATAAAAATCCCGTTTGCGGTTAAATTCCCATGTCCCAAGTTAAATAGGTTTCCATCTCATTTTAAACTCTACTGATGGTTTTGTCTACAGCGAATGTCACCTCTGGTCTTGACACTGGCGCTCTATGATGACATCACTGGCTCTCTAGTCAGATACAGGGGGGTATAGTCTACATGATGACATCACTGGTGCTCTAGTCAGATACAGGGGAGTATAGTCTTCATGATGACATCACTGGTGCACAAGTCAGAAACAGGGGGGGTATAGTCTACATGATGACATCACTGGTGCTCTAGTCAGATACAGGGGGGTATAGTCTACATGATGACATCACTGGTGCTCTAGTCAGATACAGGGGGGTATAGTCTACATGATGACATCACTGGTGCTCTAGTCAGATACAGGGGGGTATAGTCTTCATGATGACATCACTGGTGCTCTAGTCAGATACAGGGGGGGTATAGTCTACATGATGACATCACTGGTGCTCTAGTCAGATACAGGGGGGTATAGTCTACATGATGACATCACTGGTGCTCTAGTCAGATACAGGGGGGTATAGTCTACATGATGACATCACTAGTGCTCTAGTCAGATACAGGGGGGTATAGTCTTCATGATGACATCACTGGTGCTCTAGTCAGATACAGGGGGGGTATAGTCTACATGATGACATCACTGATGCTCTAGTCAGATGCAGGGGGGTATAGTCTACATGATGACATCACTGGTGCTCTAGTCAGAAACAGGGGGGGTATAGTCTACATGATGACATCACTGGTGCTCTAGTCAGAAACAGGGGGGGTATAATCTACATGATGACATCACTGGTGCTCTAGTCAGACACAGGGGGGTATAGTCTACATGATGACATCACTGGTGCTCTAGTCAGAAACAGGGGGGGTATAATCTACATGATGACATCACTGGTGCTCTAGTCAGAAACAGGGGGGGTATAGTCTACATGATGACATCACTGGTGCTCTAGTCAGAAACAGGGGGGGTATAATCTACATGACATCACTGGTGCTCTAGTCAGACACAGGGGGGTATAGTCTACATGATGACATCACTGTGCTCTATGATGACATCACTGGCGCTCTTGTCAGATACGTTGGGGTAACCTACATGATGACATCACTGGCGCTCTAGTCAGATACAGTGCTGGTAGCCTACCTACATGATGACATCACTGGCGCTCTATGATGACATCACTGGCGCTCTAGTCAGATACAGTGTGTGGAGCCTACCTATATGATGACATCACTGACGCTCTATACTACCTATCCCAGCTCTATAGTACCTGTCCCAACTCTACACTACCTGTCCCGGCTCTATACTACCTGTCCCATCTCTATACGACCTGTCCCAGCTCTATACTACCTGTCCCTGCTCTATTCTACCTGTCCCAGCTCTATACTACCTGTCCCAGCTCTATACGACCTGTCCCAGCTCTATACGACCTGTCCCAGCTCTATACTACCTGTCCCAGCTCTATAGTACAGTATCATACTTCCAACACACATCATACTGTGAAGGAATTGATTTCTGCTTCTCCCAGTCTTACTCACAGTGATGGCATGCATGGAGTATCCCAGGCCTAGCTGTCTGCAGACTACCATGGCCTCTTTAGTGGTCCAGCTGGCAGAACACACCGTGCCCCACCGCGCCCCCACCTGAACCTCCACACGGCCCTCATAGTACGTCCTGCCTCCCACGATACGCACCTGTAAAGGGGCCCTAGGGGAAGTCAGTGAGAGGGCACCTCCTGTCTCAACTCCAGTCCTGGAATAACCCCAACAGTACTGGTTGTTGCTGTAGCCTCGGACCACCTGATTAAACTAGTAAGTTAATCATCAAGCCCTTGACTAGTTGAATCAGAGGTGTTTGTTCGGGATAGTCGAGGACTGGAGATGAGAAACACTGCTGTAGCCCGTCTGTGCTTCCTCCAAAGTCTAGTCTGTGCACAGTCCTGAGGGTCAGGGGTTTGCTGATGCAGCAGCAGCTGTGGGGTTTGTTCATAGACTCACAGAATAACATGTCAGGGTGAACATGTCAGGGTGAACATGTCAGGGTGAACATGTCAGGGTGAACATGTCAAGGTGAACATGTCAGGGTGAACATGTCAAGGTGAACATGTCAGGGTGAGTCATGGAGCGGGGAGCCACATTGGTTCCTTCTTGGTGGGTTGGGAGAACCAATGAGATGTCGCTACCTGGCATGTTATGGTTGGCTGTTATGGTTAACACTCTCGTGATGAGGTAGCCTGAGAGGTTAACACTCTCGTGATGAGGTAGCCTGAGAGGTTAACATTTTCGTGATGAGGTAGCCTGAGAGGTTAACACTCTCGTGATGAGGTAGCCTGAGAGGTTAACAATCTCGTGATGAGGTAGCCTGAGAGGTTAACACTCTCGTGATGAGGTAGCCTGAGAGGTTAACACTCTCGTGATGAGGTAGCCTGAGAGGTTAACAATCTCGTGATGAGGTAGCCTGAGAGGTTAACACTCTCGTGATGAGTTAGCCTGAGAGGTTAACACTCTCGTGATGAGGTAGACTGAGAGGTTAACACTCTCGTGATGAGGTAGCCTGAGAGAGGAGTCCAAATGTCACCCATGTTTAAGACGGTTCTCCAACCATGAGGATATCGTCTTGGTCCAGTTTTTAAGACTAGTGGTATTCAAACGTTTTCAGCGGGGACCCAGAATTTCATGGAACCCCATTATTTCTACAGTTATTTTTCCGCACCCCAAATCTACTGAAACAACCTTCAAATCGGTACATTTGGATTTTTACGTCGACAAATAAACCTTTTTATCAAAAAGAAAAACAAACCAATAAATATATTTACTCAATAAAGTTGTATCTTTCAAAATATCTTTCTCAAAAACATTTGTATATTGTTCCTTACAATAATATGTACTCTTATAAAAGGTATTATATATATATATATATATATATATATATACTAAACTAAAATATAAACATGTAATGTGTTGGTCGCATGTTTTATTCGCACAAAAAGCTTATTTCTCTCAAATTTTGTGCAGAAATGTGTTTACATCCCTGTTAGTGAACCTTTCACCTTTGCCAAGATAAGCCAGCCACCAGGTGTGGCATATCAAGAAGCTAATTGAACAGCATGATCATTACAGAGGTGCCCCTTGTGCTGGGGACAATAAAAGGTCACTCTAAAATGTGCAGTTTTGTCACACAACACAATGTCACAGATGTCTCAAGTTTTGAGGGAGTGTGCAACTGGTGTGCTGACTGCAGGAATGTCCACCAGAAGTGTAGTTTTAGAGAATTTGGCGGTACGTTCAACCGGCCTCACAACCGCAGACCACATGTAACCACCCAGGACCTCAACATCCGGCTTCTTCACCTGCGGGATCGTCTTAGACCAGCCAGCCGGACAGCTGATAAAACTGAGGAGTATTTCTGTCTGTAATGAAGCCCTTTAGTGGGGAAAAACTCAGCCGACTTTGAATACCACTGTTTGAGACAGAGGTTTGAGGTTTGAGACAGAGGTCCCTAGACATGAGGTCCCTAGCCATGAGGTCCCTAGCCATGAGGTCCCTAGCCATGAGATCCCTAGCCATGAGATCCCTAGCCATGAGGTCCCTAGCCATGAGATCCCTAGCCATGAGATCCCTAGCCATGAGGTCCCTAGCCATGAGATCCCTAGCCATGAGATCCCTAGCCATGAGGTCCCTAGCCATGAGATCCCTAGCCAGAGGTCCCTAGCCATGAGATCCCTAGCCATGAGGTCCCTAGCCATGAGATCCCTAGCCATGAGATCCCTAGCCAGAGATCCCTAGCCATGAGATCTGCGGAACAAATCCGAGGTTGGAGATTCATGGTAATTGTAGTCCATGGTTATAACCTGGTTTAAGCATGTTCTATTAGCACTGTACAAGCTGTTAGCTTGGTTAATACACCTACTTGCAGGCCGTGGTTAGCGTAGCCTAGCCCCAGCTGTCTGCAGGCCACCATGGCCTCCTTGGTGCCCCAGGCCCCTCCACATATCAGGCCCCAGCTCCTGGTCCCGTTAGCCTCTGTGCTCAGCACCTCCACCCGCCCCTCATACCGCGTACGGCCCCCTGTCAGGCGGATCTGTGGTTGGGCAGACGGGTTAGGAAGCGGAGGGCAGGGGGAGTGTGTGGATTGGGGTTAGTATGGGCGATTACGGTCTGGCTGAACACAGGGCGTTTATCCAGACATACAGCACTTTGATTCAATCAGTTCTGCCTTAACCCTTCGATAACCGACAACTGCATAGCAGTTTCATTGTTTTTATTTAGGCGATGTCGGAACTACGTTAAATCAGCAAGCAGTTCCCGGCGTTATCCCTATTGCGGACGTTGCCATTGGATGTTGCCATTGGATGTTGCCATTGGACGTTGCCATTGGATGTTGCCATTGGATTAGTAATAATCCCACATAGCCTTCATACAATTTAGAACAGTGGAATGTTGTAAGCTTTAACACAGTTCCACCTCTGTCACAGCAATGCAGGAGTCAGCTACAGTGCCTTGCGAAAGTATTCGGCCCCCTTGAACTTTGCGACCTTTTGCCACATTTCAGGCTTCAAACATAAAGATATAAAACTGTATTTTTTTGTGAAGAATCAACAACAAGTGGGACACAATCATGAAGTGGAATGACATTTATTGGATATTTCAAACTTTTTTAACAAATCAAAAACTGAAAAATTGGGCGTGCAAAATTATTCAGCCCCCTTAAGTTAATACTTTGTAGCGCCACCTTTTGCTGCGATTACAGCTGTAAGTCGCTTGGGGTATGTCTCTATCAGTTTTGCACATCGAGAGACTGACATTTTTTCCCATTCCTCCTTGCAAAACAGCTCGAGCTCAGTGAGGTTGGATGGAGAGCATTTGTGAACAGCAGTTTTCAGTTCTTTCCACAGATTCTCGATTGGATTCAGGTCTGGACTTTGACTTGGCCATTCTAACACCTGGATATGTTTATTTTTGAACCATTCCATTGTAGATTTTGCTTTATGTTTTGGATCATTGTCTTGTTGGAAGACAAATCTCCGTCCCAGTCTCAGGTCTTTTGCAGACTCCATCAGGTTTTCTTCCAGAATGGTCCTGTATTTGGCTCCATCCATCTTCCCATCAATTTTAACCATCTTCCCTGTCCCTGCTGAAGAAAAGCAGGCCCAAACTATGATGCTGCCACCACCATGTTTGACAGTGGGGATGGTGTGTTCAGGGTGATGAGCTGTGTTGCTTTTACGCCAAACATAACGTTTTGCATTGTTGCCAAAAAGTTCAATTTTGGTTTCATCTGACCAGAGCACCTTCTTCCACATGTTTGGTGTGTCTCCCAGGTGGCTTGTGGCAAACTTTAAACAACACTTTTTATGGATATCTTTAAGAAATGGCTTTCTTCTTGCCACTCTTCCATAAAGGCCAGATTTGTGAAATATACGACTGATTGTTGTCCTATGGACAGAGTCTCCCACCTCAGCTGTAGATCTCTGCAGTTCATCCAGAGTGATCATGGGCCTCTTGGCTGCATCTCTGATCAGTCTTCTCCTTGTATGAGCTGAAAGTTTAGAGGGACGGCCAGGTCTTGGTAGATTTGCAGTGGTCTGATACTCCTTCCATTTCAATATTATCGCTTGCACAGTGCTCCTTGGGATGTTTAAAGCTTGGGAAATCTTTTTGTATCCAAATCCGGCTTTAAACTTCTTCACAACAGTATCTCGGACCTGCCTGGTGTGTTCCTTGTTCTTCATGATGCTCTCTGCGCTTTTAACGGACCTCTGAGACTATCACAGTGCAGGTGCATTTATACGGAGACTTGATTACACACAGGTGGATTGTATTTATCATCATTAGTCATTTAGGTCAACATTGGATCATTCAGAGATCCTCACTGAACTTCTGGAGAGAGTTTGCTGCACTGAAAGTAAAGGGGCTGAATAATTTTGCACGCCCAATTTTTCAGTTTTTGATTTGTTAAAAAAGTTTGAAATATCCAATAAATGTCGTTCCACTTCATGATTGTGTCCCACTTGTTGATTCTTCACAAAAAAATACAGTTTTATATCTTCATGTTTGAAGCCTGAAATATGGCAAAAGGTCGCAAAGTTCAAGGGGGCCGAATACTTTCGCAAGGCACTGTATCTGTTAAGGCTTGATCTGATTGAATCTCTGCCATCCAAATGGCACCCTATTCCCTATATAATGTACTACTTTTTACCAGGGCCCATAGGGCTTTGATCAAAAGTAGTGCACTTTGTAGGGATTAGGGTGCATTTGTGATGGATACTTTGATTTATGGGTTAAAGGCATGTGTTTGATGAGAGTAAAGGACGTCATTACACACATCACATAGTCAGGATGCATCCAGGTTTACGTCTCTCATCACAATACTACTAACATTGTATTGAACATTACTGAGGCAAACACTCCTGCTCGATCAGGAATCTATTACCAATGTCAACACGTCATTGATCAATAAACAGTTTAAGATTCACAGTAAACAATATATCCCCCTCTTTGCTAAACTAAATTGCTTGACTAAACTTTTACTTAGTTTGTTCTCTATGATCATATTAACATCATTTTATCAGTAAAACAGGATATGACAATGACTGCAATGAATAGAATAGAACATAATAGAATAGAACAGAATAGAACAGAATAGATCAGAACATAATAGAATAGAACAGAATAGAACAGAATAGAATAGAACAGAACATAACAGAATAAATAAGAACATAATAGAATAGAATAGAACAAAATAGAATAGAACATAATAGAACAGAACATAATAGAACAGAATGGAATAAAACAGAATAGAACAGAACATTATAGAACAGAACAGAATATAACATAATAGAACAGAACAGAACTGAACAGAACATAATAGAACAGAATAGAACAGAATGGAATAAAACAGAACAGAACATAATAGAACAGAACATAATAGAACAGAACAGAACATAATAGAACAGAACAGAACATAATAGAACAGAATAGAACAGAATGGAATAAAACAGAACAGAACATAGTAGAACAGAACATAATAGAATAGAACAGAACATAATAGAACAGAACATAGTAGAACAGAACATAATAGAATAGAACATAATAGAATAGAACAGAACATAATAGAATAGAACATAATAGAACAGAACATAATAGAACAGAACATAATAGAATATAACATAATAGAATAGAACAGAACATAATATAATAGAACATAATAGAATAGAACAGAATAGAACATAACATAATAGAACAGAACATAATAGAATAGAACATAGTAGAATAGAACATAATAGAACAGAACATAGTAGAACAGAACATAGTAGAACAGAACATAATAGAACAGAACATAGTAGAACAGAACATAATAGAATAGAACATAATAGAATAGAACATAACATAATAGAATAGAACAGAACAGAATAGAACATAATAGAATAGAATAGAACATAGTAGAACAGAACATAGTAGAA